>NW_028289177.1:0-163296 GCF_059628265.1 Tinamus guttatus
CCTAGGACCCCCTATAGCCCCAATAGGACCCCCGGAGCTCCATAGGATCCCCTATAGCCCCCATCGGGCCCCCTCGAACCACCATAGGATGCCCTATAGCCCCATAGGGCCCCCTAGAGTTCCCCTAGGACCCCTTATAGCTCCCCTAGAACCCTCAGTAGCCCACATAGGAACCCCTAGAGCCCCCATAGGACCCCCTAGAACTCCTATAGGACCCCCTAGAACCCTCATAGGGCCCCCTATAGACCCAATGGACCCCCTAGAGCTCCATAGAACCCCATATAACCCCCTTAGGAGCCCCTAGAGCCCCTTAGGAGCCCCCCTAGACCTCCTATAGGACCCTCTGCAGTGCCCATAGGATGCCTAGAGCTCCCATAGGGTCCCCTACAACTTCCATAGGACCCACTATAGCCGGCATAGGGCCCCCTAGAGCCCCCACAGGACCCCCAGAGCTCCCCTAGGACCCCCTATAGCCTCCAGAGAGCCCCCTAGAGCTCCTATAAGATGCCCTAGAGCTCCCCCAGCGCCCCCTATAACCACCATAGGACCCCCAGAGCTCCCATACGACCCCCTATAGCCCCTATAGGACCACCTAGAGCTCCCCTAGGGCCCCCTATAACCACCATAGGATGCCCTATAGCCGCCATAGGGCCCCCTAGAGTTCCCCTAGGACCCCCAGAGCTCCCCTAGGGCCCCCTATAACGACCATTAGGATGCCCTATAGCCCGATAGGGCCCCCTAGAGCTTCCCTCGGACCCCCAGAGCTCCCCTAGGACCCCCTATAACCACCATAGGACCCACTATAGCCCTCATAGGGCCCCTAGATCCCCCACAGGACACCCAGAGCTTCCCTAGGACCCTCTATAGCCCCCTTGGGGCCCAGTATAGGCCCCATAGCACCCCCTAGAGCTCCTATAGCCCCCCTAGAGCTCCTATAGGACCCCCTATAGTCCCCATAGGATGCCCTGTAGCCCCCATAGGGCCCCCTAGAGCTCCTATAGGACTCCCTATAGTCTCCATAGGACCCCCTAGACCTCACATAGTACCCCCTATAGCTACCATAGGAACTCCTAAAGCTCCTATTGCCCCCCTAGAGCTCCCATAGGGCCCCCTATAACCATCATAGGACCCCTTATTGTCCCCATAGGGCCCCATTGAGCCCCCATAGGAACCCCTAGAGCCCCCATAGGAACCCGTAGAGCTTCATGGGACGCCCTAGAGCTCCCCTAGGGCCCCCTATAGCCCCCATAGGACCCCCTATAGCCCCCATAGGACCCCCTATAGCCCCCATAGGACCCCCTATAGCCCCCATAGGACCCCCTATAGCCCCCATAGGACCCCCTAGAGCTCCCATAGGACCCCCTATAGCCGCGATAGAACCCCCAAGAGCTCACCTAGGACGCCCAAGAGCTCCCCTAGGACCCCCAAGAGCCCCCATAGGAACCCCTAGAGCTTCTATAGGATCCCCTATAGTCCCCATAGGATGCCCTAGAGCTCCCATAGGGCCCCCAAGAGCCCCCCACAGGGCCTCCAGAGCTCCCCTAGGACCCCCCTATAACCCCCATAGGACCCCCTAGAGCCCCCATAGGACCCACAATGGTCCCCATAGGACCCACAATGGTCCCCATAGGACCCACAATGGTCCCCATAGGATGCCCAAGAGCTCCCTTAGGGTCCCCTGTAACCACCATAGGACCCCCTAGAGCTCCCCTAGGACCCACCAGAGCTCCGCTAGGACCCACCAGAGCTCCGCTAGGACCCCCTATAACCCCCATAGGGCCCCCTAGAGCTCCCATAGTACCCCCTATGGCCCCCATAGGAACTCCTAGAGCTCTTATAGCCCCCCTGGAGCTCCTATAGGATCCCCTAGAGTCCCCATAGGATGCCCTAGAGCTCCCATAGGGCCACCTATAACCATCATAAGACGCCTAAGAGCCCCCATAGGGCCCCCTAGAGGCCCCACAGGACACCCAGAGCTCCCCTAGGACCCCCTATAACCACCATAGGTCCCCGTATAGGCCCGATAGGACCACCTAAAGCTCCTATAGCCTTCCTACAGCTCCTCTAGGACTCCCTATAGTCCCCATAGGATTCCCTAGAGCTCCCCTAGGACCCCCTATAGCCCACATAGGGCTCCCTAGAGCTTCTATATATCCCCTAAACCTCCAATATGACCCTCTATAGTCCCCATAGGATGCACTAGAGCTCCGATAGGGTCCCCTATAACCATCATAGAACCCCCTATAGCCCCCATACGGCCCCCAAGAGCTCCCGTAAGACCCCCCAGAGGTCCTTAGGACCCTCTATAACCCTCATAGGGCCCCCTAGAGCTCCCATAGGACCCCCTAGAGCTTCTATAGGATTCTCTATAGTCCCCATAGGATGCCCTAGAGCTCCCATAGGGCCCCCTAGAGCCCCCACAGGACCCCCAGAGCTCCCCTAGGACCCCCTATAGCCCCCATAGGACCCCCTAGAGCTCCCCTAGGACCCCCTATAACCTCCATAGGGTCCCCTAGAACTCCCATAGGACCCCCTAGAGCCCCCATAGGAACCTCTAGAACTTCTATAGGATCCCCTATAGTCCCAATAGGATGCCCTAGAGCTCCCCTAGGGCCCCCTATAACCACCATAGGACCCTCTATAGCCCCCATAGGACCCACTAGAGCTCCCATAGGACCCCCAGGAGCTCCCCTAGGACCCACTATAGCCTCCACAGGACCCCCAGAGCTCCCCTAGGACCCCCTATAGCCCCCAGAGAGCCCCTGAGAGCTCTCATAGGACGCCCTAGAGCTCCCCTAGGGCCCCTTATAACCACCATAGGACCCTCTATGGCCCCCATAGGACCCCCTAGAGCTTCCATAGGATGCCCTATAGCCCCGATTAGATCCCCTAGAGCTCCCCTAGGACCCCCTATCGCCCCATAGGACGCCCTATCGCCCCCACAGGACCCCCTATCGCCCCACAGGATGCCCTAGAGCTCCCATACGGCACACTATAACGACCATAGGACCCTCTATAGCCCCCAGAGGGCCCCCTAGAGACCCCACGGAATCCCCAGAGCTCCCCTACAACCCCCTATAGCCCCCAACGGCCCTCCTAGAGCTCCCATAGGACGCCCTAGAGCTCCACTAGGGCCCCCTATAAGCACCATAGTATGCCCTATAGCCCCCATAGGGTCTCCTAGAGTTCCCCTAGGACCCCCTAGAGCTCCCCTAGAACCCCTATTGCCCCCCTGGGACTCCCTAGAGCCCCCATAGGACCCCCTAGAGCTCGCCTAGGACCCACTATAACCCCCATAGGACCCCCTATAATCCCCATAGGACGCCCTAGAGCCCCCATAGGACCCTATAACCTCCTATATGACCCTCTACAGTCCCCATAGGATGCTCTAGAGCTCCCATAGGGTCCCTATAACCACCATAGGACCCCCTATAGCCCCCATAGGACCCCCTAAAGCTCCAATAGGACCCCCCAGAGCTCTCCTAGGACCCCCTATAACCCGCATAGGGCCCCCTAGAGCTCCCATAGGACCCCCTATGGGCCCCATAGGAACCCGTAGAGCTCTTATGGCCCCCTAGAGCTCCTATAGGACCCCCTATAGTCCCCATAGGATGCCCTAGAGCTCCCATAGGGCCCCCTAGAGCTCCCCTAGGACCCCCTATAACCACCATAGGACCCCGTATTGGCCCCATACGACCACCTAGAGCTCCTATAGCCTTCCCAGAGCTCCCTAGGACTCCCTATAGCCCCCATAGGACCCCCTAGAAATCCCTTAGAACACCCTAGAGCTCCCCTAGGACCCCCTATAGCCCCCAAAGGACCCCCTAGAACTCCCATAGGGCCCCCTAGAGCCCCCATAGGGCCCCCTAGAGCTCCCCTACGGCCCCTATAGCCCCCATAGGACCCCCTAGAGCTCCACAGGACTCCCTAGAGCTCCCTAGGACACCCTATAACCCCCATAGGGACCCCTAGAGCTCCCATACGACCCCCTAGAGCCCCGATAAAACCCCATAGAGCTTTCATAGGATTCTCTGTAGTCCCCATAGGATGCCCCAGAGCTCCCCTAGGACCCCCTATAGCTCCCATAGGACCCCCTAGACCTCCTATAGGACCCTCTATAGTGCCCATAGGATGCCCCAGAGCTCTCATAGGGTCCCCTATAACCTCCATAGGACCCCCTAGAGCCCCCATAGGGCCCCCTAGAGCCCCCATAGGGCCCCCTAAACCTCCTATATGACCCTCTATAGTCCCCATAGGATGACCTAGAGCTCCCATAGGACCCCCTATGGCCCCCGTAGGACCCCCTAGAGCTCCTATAGACTCCCTAAACCTCCTCTATGACCATCTATAGTCCCCATAGGATGTCCAAGAGCTCCCATAGGGCCACCTATAACCACCATAGGACCCACTATAACCCCCGTAGGGCCCCCTAGCGCCCACACAGGACCCCCAGAGCTCCCTAGGACCCCCTATAACCAACATAACATGCCCTATAGCCCCCATAGGGCCCCCTGGAGCTCCCCTAGGACCACCAGAGCTCCCCTAGAAACCCTATAGCCCCCATAGGGCCCCCTAGAAATCCCCTAGGACCCCCTAGAGCTCCCCTAGGACCCGCTATAACCCTCATAGGACCCCCTAGAGCTCCCATAAGGCCCCCCTATAACCCCCACAGGACCCGTAAAGCTCCCACAGAACCCCCTATAGCCCCCATAGGACCCCGTAGAGCTCTATGGGACGCCCTAGAGCTCCCCTAGGACCCGCTATAACCCTCATAGGACCCCCTAGAGCTCCCATAAGGCCCCCTATAACCCCCACAGGACCCGTAAAGCTCCCACAGAACCCCCTATAGCCCCCAACGGGCCCCCTAGAGCTCCCTTAGGGGCCCCTAAAGCCACCATAGGACCCCCTAGAGCCCCCAACGGGCCCCCTAGAGACCCCACGGGATCCCCACAGCTCCCCTACGACCCCTTATACCTTCCATAGGGCCTCCTAGAGCTCCCATAGGACCCCCTAGAACTCCCCTATGACCCCCAATAGCCCCCATAGGACCCCCAATAGCCCCCATAGGACCCCAAGAACTCCTATAGGATCCCCTATAACCCTCATAGGGCCCCCTAGAGCTCCATAGGGCCCCCTAGAGCCCCCACTGGACCCCAGAGCTCCCATAGAACCCCCTAAAGCCCCCATAGGACCCCCGAGAGCTCCACGGGATGCCCTAGAGCTCCCCTAGGACATCCTATAACCCCCATAGGGCCCCCTAGAACTCCCATAGGACCCCCTAGAGCTCCTATAGCCCCCCTAGAGCTTCTATAAGATCCCCTATAGTCCCCATAGGATGACCAAGAGATCCCATAGGGCCACCTATAACCACCATAGGACCCCTAAGAGCACCCACAGGGCCGCCTAGAGGCCCCACAGGACCCCCAGAGATCCCCTAGGACCCCCAGAGCGCCCCTAGGAGCCCCTATAGCCCCCATAGGACCACCTAGGGCCCCCTATAACCACTATAGGATGCCCTATAGCCCCCATAGGGCCCCCTGGAGTTCCCCTAGGACCCCTTACAGCCCCCATTGGGCCCCCTAGAGCTCCCCTAGGGCCCCCTATAACCACCATAGGACCCCCTATAGTCCCCATAGGATGCCCTATAGCCCCCATAGGGCCCCCTAGAGGTCCCATAGGACCACCAGAGCTCCGCTAGGACCACCATAGCTCCCCTAGGACCCGCTATAGGTCCCATAGGGCTCCCTAGAGCTCCCCTAGGACCCTTTAGCGCCCCCATAAGGCCCCCTAGAGCTCCCCTAGGGCCCCCTATAACCACCATAGGACCCCATATAGTCCCCATAGCAACCCCTAGAGCTCCTATAACTCCCCCAGAGCCCCCATAGGATCACCTAGAGATTTCCTAGGACCCCCCAGAGCTCCCCTAGGACCCCCTAGAGCCCCCATAGGACCCCCTAGAGCTCCTAAAGCCCCACTAGACCTCCTATAGGACTCTCTATAGTGATCATAGGATGCCCTAGAGCTCCCCTGTAACCACCATAGGACGCACTATAGCCCCCATAGGGACCCCTAGAGTTCCCCTAGAACCCCCAGAGCTCCCCTAGAACCCCTATAGCCCCCATAGGGCCCCCTAGAAATCCCGTAGAACACCCTAGAGCTCCCCTAGGACCCCCTATAGCCCACATAGGACTGCCTAGAGCCCCGATAGGATGCCCTAGAGCTCCCCTAGGACCCGCTACAACCCTCATAGGGCCCCCTAGAGCCCCCACAGGGCCCCCTAGAGCCCCCACAGGGCCCTCTATAGTGCCCATAGGATGCCCAAGTGCTCCCATAGGGTCCCTATAAATTCCATAGGACCCCCTATAGCCTGCATAGGGCCCCCTAGAGCCCCCACAGGAAACCCAGAGCTCCTCTAGGACCCCCTATAGCCCCCAGAGAGACTCCTATAGCCCCCATAGGGCCCCCGATAACCACCATAGGACCCACTATAGCCCCCATAGGCCCCCCTAGCGCCCACACAGGACCCCCAGAGCTCCCTAGGACCCCCTATAGCCCCCAGAGAGCCCCCTATAGGTCCTATAGGATGCCCTAGAGCTCCACTAGGGCCCCCTATAACCACCATAGGACCCACCAAACCCCCCATAGGACCCCCTAGAAATCCCCCAGCGCCCCCTATAACCACCATAGGACCCCCAGAGCTCCCATATGACCCCCTATCGCCCCCATACGACACCCTAGACCTCCCCTAGGACCCCCAGAGCTCCCCTAGGGCCCCCTATAACCACCATAAGACCCTCTATAGCCCCGATAGGACCCCCTAGAGCTCCCATAGGATGCCCTATAGCCCCATTGGATCCCCTAGAGCTCCCCTAGGACCCCCTATAGCTCCGATAGGGCCCCCTAGAGCTCCTATAGGACCCCCTATAGACCCCATAGGAATCCCTAGAACTCCCATAGGGTACACTGTAACCACCATAGGACCCCCTAGAACTCCCCCAGCGTGCCCTATAACCACCATAGGACCCCCTATAGCCCCCCAAGGACCCCCAGATCTCCCCTAGGATCCCCTATAGCCCCAATAGGACCCCCGGAGCTCCATAGGACCCCCTATAGCCCCCATCGGGCCCCCTCGAACCACCATAGGATGCCCTATAGCCCCCATAGGGCCCCCTAGAGTTCCCCTAGGGCCCCTTATAGCTCCCCTAGAACCCTCAGTAGCCCACATAGGAACCCCTAGAGCCCCCATAGGACCCCCTAGAACTCCTATAGGACCCCCTAGAACCCTCATAGGGCCCCCTAGAGCTCCCATAGGGCCCCCTATAGACCCAATGGACCCCCTAGAGCTCCCATAGAACCCCATATAACCCCCTTAGGAGCCCCTAGAGCCCCCTTAGGAGCCCCCCTAGACCTCCTATAGGACCCTTTGCAGTGCCCATAGGATGCCTAGAGCTCCCATAGGGTCCCCTATAACTTCCATAGGACCCACTATAGCCGGCATAGGGCCCCCTAGAGCCCCCACAGGACCCCCAGAGCTCCCTAGGACCCCCTATAGCCTCCAGAGAGCCCCCTAGAGCTCCTATAAGATGCCCTAGAGCTCCCCCAGCGCCCCCTATAACCACCATAGGACCCCCAGAGCTCCCATACGACCCCCCTATAGCCCCTACAGGACCACCTAGAGCTCCCTAGGGCCCCCTATAACCACCATAGGATGCCCTATAGCCGCCATAGGGCCCCCTAGAGTTCCCCTAGGACCCCCAGAGCTCCCCTAGGGCCCCCTATAACGACCATAGGATGCCCTATAGCCCCGATAGGGCCCCCTAGAGCTTCCCTAGGGCCCCCTATAACGACCATAGGATGCCCTATAACCACCATAGAACCCACTATAGCCCTCATAGGGCCCCTAGATCCCCCACAGGACACCCAGAGCTTCCCTAGGACCCTCTATAGCCCCCTTGGGGCCCAGTATAGGCCCCATAGCACCCCCTAGAGCTCCTATAGCCCCCCTAGAGCTCCTATAGGACCCCCTATAGTCCCCATAGGATGCCCTGTAGCCCCCATAGGGCCCCCTAGAGCTCCTATAGGACTCCCTATAGTCTCCATAGGACCCCCTAGACCTCACATAGTACCCCCTATAGCTACCATAGGAACTCCTAAAGCTCCTATTGCCCCCCTAGAGCTCCCATAGGGCCCCCTATAACCATCATAGGACCCCCTATAGCCCCCATAGGACCCCCTAGAGCTCCTCTAGGACCCGCTATAACCCTCATAGGGCCCCCTAGAGCTCCCATAGGACCCCCCCTATAGCCGCGATAGAACCCCCAAGAGCTCACCTAGGACGCCCAAGAGCTCCCCTAGGACCCCCAAGAGCCCCCATAGGAACCCCTAGAGCTTCTATAGGATCCCCTATAGTCCCCATAGGATGCCCTAGAGCTCCCATAGGGCCCCCAAGAGCCCCCCACAGGGCCTCCAGAGCTCCCCTAGGACCCCCCTAGAGCCCCCATAGGACCCCCTAGAGCCCCCATAGGACCCCCTAGAGCCCCCATAGGACCCCCTAGAGCCCCCATAGGACCCCCTAGAGCTCCCTTAGGGTCCCCTATAACCATCATAGGACCCCCTAGAGCTCCCCTAGGACCCACCAGAGCTCCCCTAGGACCCCCTATAACCCCCATAGGGCCCCCTATGGCCCCCATAGGAACTCCTAGAGCTCTTATAGCCCCCCTGGAGCTCCTATAGGATCCCCTAGAGTCCCCATAGGATGCCCTAGAGCTCCCATAGGGCCACCTATAACCATCATAAGACGCCTAAGAGCCCCCATAGGGCCCCCTAGAGGCCCCACAGGACACCCAGAGCTCCCCTAGGACCCCCTATAACCACCATAGGTCCCCGTATAGGCCCGATAGGACCACCTAAAGCTCCTATAGCCTTCCTACAGCTCCTCTAGGACTCCCTATAGTCCCCATAGGATTCCCTAGAGCTCCCCTAGGACCCCCTATAGCCCACATAGGGCTCCCTAGAGCTTCTATATATCCCCTAAACCGCCAATATGACCCTCTATAGTCCCCATAGGATGCACTAGAGCTCCGATAGGGTCCCCTATAACCATCATAGGACCCCCTATAGCCCCCATACGGCCCCCAAGAGCTCCCGTAAGACCCCCCAGAGGTCCCTTAGGACCCTCTATAACCCTCATAGGTCCCCCTAGAGCTCCCATAGGACCCCCTAGAGCTTCTATAGGATTCTCTATAGTCCCCATAGGATGCCCTAGAGCTCCATAGGGCCCCCTAGAGCCCCCACAGGACCCCCAGAGCTCCCCTAGGACCCCCTATAGCCCCCATAGGACCCCCTAGAGCTCCAATTGTATGCCCTACATCTCCCCTAGGACCCCCTATAGCCCCCATAGGACCCCCAAGAGCTCCCCTAGGACCCCCTATAACCCCCATAGGGTCCCCTAGAACTCCCATAGGACCCCCTAGAGCCCCCATAGGAACCTCTAGAACTTCTATAGGATCCCCTATAGTCCCAATAGGATGCCCTAGAGCTCCCCTAGGGCCCCCTATAACCACCATAGGACCCTCTATAGCCCCCATAGGACCCACTAGAGCTCCCATAGGACCCCCAGGAGCTCCCCTAGGACCCCCTATAGCCTCCACAGGACCCCCAGAGCTCCCCTAGGACCCCCTATAGCCCCCAGAGAGCCCCCGAGAGCTCTCATAGGACGCCCTAGAGCTCCCCTAGGGCCCCTTATAACCACCATAGGACCCTCTATAGCCCCCATAGGACCCCCTAGAGCTTCCATAGGACGCCCTATAGCCCCGATTGGATCCCCTAGAGCTCCCCTAGGACCCCCTATCGCCCCCATAGGACCCCCTATCGCCCCCATAGGACCCCCTATCGCCCCCACAGGATGCCCTAGAGCTCCCATACGGCACACTATAACGACCATAGGACCCTCTATAGCCCCCAGAGGGCCCCCTAGAGACCCCACGGAATCCCCAGAGCTCCCCTACAACCCCCTATAGCCCCCAACGGCCCTCCTAGAGCTCCCATAGGACGCCCTAGAGCTCCACTAGGGCCCCCTATAAGCACCATAGTATGCCCTATAGCCCCCATAGGGTCTCCTAGAGTTCCCCTAGGACCCCCTAGAGCTCCCCTAGAACCCCTATTGCCCCCCTGGGACTCCCTAGAGCCCCCATAGGACCCCCTAGAGCTCGCCTAGGACCCACTATAACCCCCATAGGACCCCCTATAATCCCCATAGGACCCCCTAGAGCCCCCATAGGACCCTATAACCTCCTATATGACCCTCTACAGTCCCCATAGGATGCTCTAGAGCTCCCATAGGGTCCCTATAACCACCATAGGACCCCCTATAGCCCCCATAGGACCCCCTAAAGCTCCAATAGGACCCCCCAGAGCTCTCCTAGGACCCCCTATAACCCGCATAGGGCCCCCTAGAGCTCCCATAGGACCCCCTATGGGCCCCATAGGAACCCGTAGAGCTCTTATGGCCCCCTAGAGCTCCTATAGTCCCCATAGGATGCCCTAGAGCTCCCATAGGGCCCCCTAGAGCTCCCCTAGGACCCCCTATAACCACCATAGGACCCCGTATTGGCCCCATACGACCACCTAGAGCTCCTATAGCCTTCCCAGAGCTCCCCTAGGACTCCCTATAGCCCCCATAGGACCCCCTAGAAATCCCTTAGAACACCCTAGAGCTCCCCTAGGACCCCCTATAGCCCCCAAAGGACCCCCTATAGCCCCCAAAGGACCCCCTAGAACTCCCATAGGGCCCCCTAGAACCCCCATAGGGCCCCCTAGAGCTCCACAGGACTCCCTAGAGCTCCACAGGACTCCCTAGAGCTCCACAGGACTCCCTAGAGCTCCACAGGACTCCCTAGAGCTCCCCTAGGACACCGTATAACCCCCATAGGGACCCCTAGAGCTCCCATACGACCCCCTAGAGCCCCAATAGGACCCCGTAGAGCTCCTATATTACCCTCTATAGTCCCCATAGGATGCCCTAGAGCTCCGATAGGGTCCCCTATAACCATCATAGGACCCCCTATAACCCCCACAGCGCCCCCTAGAGCTCCCCTAAGACCCCCCAGAGGTCCCTTAGGACCTTCTATAACCCTCATAGGGCCCCCTAGAGCTCCCATAGGACCCCCTAGAGCTTCTATTGGATTCTCTATAGTCCCCATAGGATGCCCTAGAGCTCCCATAGGGCCCCCTAGAGACCCCACAGGACCCCCAGAGCTCCCCTAGGACCCCATATAGCCCCGATAGGACCACCTAGAGCTCCCATTGGACCCCCAAGAGCTCCCTTATGACCCCCTATAACCCCCATAGGGCCACCTAGAACTCCCATAGGAAGCCCTAGAACTTCTATAGGATCCCCTATAGTACCCATAGGATGCCCTAGAGGTCCCATAGGGCCACCTATAACCACCATAGGACCCCTAAGAGCCCCCATAGGGCCCCCTAGAGGCCCCACAGGATCCCCAGAGCTCCCATAGGATCCCCTATAACCACTATAGGACTCCATATAGGCCCCATATTTCCTCCTAGAGCTCCTATAGGACTCCCTATAGGCCCCATAGGGCCCTCTAGAGCTCCCCTAGGACCCCCAGAGCTCCCCTAGGACCCCCTACAGCCCCCATTGGGCCCCCTAGAGCTCCCCTAGGGCCTCCTATAACCACCATAGGACCCTCTATAGCCCCCATAGGACCCCCTAGAGCTCCCATAGGACGCCCTATAGCTCCCATAGGGCCCCGTAGAGCTCCCCTGGGGCCCCCTATAACCACCATAGGACCCTCTATAGCCCCCATAGGACCCCCTAGAGCTCCCATAGGACGCCCTATAGCTCCCCTAGGGCCCCGTAGAGCTCCCCTAGGACCCCCTAGAGCCCCCATAGGACCCCCTAGAGCCCCCATAGGACCCCCTAGAGCCCCCATAGGACCCCCTAGAGCCCCCATAGGACCCCCTAGAGTTCCCCTAGGACGCCCCAGAGTTCCCCTAGGACCCTCTAGAGCCCCAGTAAGACCCCCTAGAGCTCCCCTAGGACCCCATATAGCCCCCATAGCATACCCTAGAGCTCCCCTAGGACCCCCTAGAGCTCCCCTAGGACCCCCTATAGTCCCCATAGGATGATCTATAGCCCCCATAGGGCCCCCTAGAGCTCCCCTAGGACCCCCTATAACCACCATAGGACCCCGTATTGGCCCCATACGACCACCTAGAGCTCCTATAGCCTTCCCAGAGCTCCCCTAGAACTCCCTATAGCCCCCATAGGACCCCCTAGAAATCCCTTAGAACACCCTAGAGCTCCCCTAGGACCCCCTATAGCCCCCAAAGGACCCCCTAGAACTCCCATAGGGCCCCCTAGAGCCCCCATAGGGCCCCCTAGAGCTCCCCTACGGCCCCTATAGCCCCCATAGGACCCCCTAGAGCTCCACAGGACTCCCTAGAGCTCCCCTAGGACACCCTGTAACCCCCATAGGGACCCCTAGAGCTCCCATACGACCCCCTAGAGCCCCCATAGGACCCCGTAGAGCTCCTATATTACCCTCTATAGTCCCCATAGGATGCCCTAGAGCTCCGATAGGGTCCCCTATAACCATCATAGGACCCCCTATAACCCCCACAGCGCCCCCTAGAGCTCCCCTAAGACCCCCCAGAGGTCCCTTAGGACCTTCTATAACCCTCATAGGGCCCCCTAGAGCTCCCATAGGACCCCCTAGAGCTTCTATTGGATTCTCTATAGTCCCCATAGGATGCCCTAGAGCTCCCATAGGGCCCCCTAGAGACCCCACAGGACCCCCAGAGCTCCCCTAGGACCCCATATAGCCCCGATAGGACCACCTAGAGCTCCCATTGGACCCCCAAGAGCTCCCTTATGACCCCCTATAACCCCCATAGGGCCACCTAGAACTCCCATAGGACCCCCTAGAGCCCCCATATGAACCCCTAGAACTTCTATAGGATCCCCTATAGTACCCATAGCATGCCCTAGAGGTCCCATAGGGCCACCTATAACCACCATAGGACCCCTAAGAGCCCCCATAGGGCCCCCTAGAGGCCCCACAGGATCCCCAGAGCTCCCATAGGATCCCCTATAACCACCATAGGACTCCATATAGGCCCCATATTTCCTCCTAGAGCTCCTATAGGACTCCCTATAGGCCCCATAGGGCCCTCTAGAGCTCCCCTAGGACCCCCAGAGCTCCCCTAGGACCCCCTATAGCTCCCCTAGGACCCCCTACAGCCCCCATTGGGCCCCCTAGAGCTCCCCTAGGGCCTCCTATAACCACCATAGGACCCTCTATAGCCCCCATAGGACCCCCTAGAGCTCCCATAGGACCCCCTAGAGCTCCCATAGGACCCCCTAGAGCTCCCATAGGACCCCCTAGAGCTCCCATAGGACCCCCTAGAGCTCCCCTAGGACGCCCCAGAGTTCCCCTAGGACCCCATATAGCCCCCATAGCATGCCCTAGAGCTCCCCTAGGACCCCCTAGAGCTCCCCTAGGACCCCCTAGAGCTCCCCTAGGACCCCCTAGAGCTCCCCTAGGACCCCCTATAGTCCCCATAGGATGATCTATAGCCCCCATAGGGCCCCCTAGAGCTCCCCTACGACCCCCTAGAGCTCCCATAGGACACTCTAGAGGCCCCATAAGGCCCCCTAGAGCTCCATGGGACGCCCGAGAGCTCTCCTAGGGCCCACTATAACCACCATAGGACCCTCTATAGCCCCCACAAGATCCTCGAGCGGGATGAGTGACCCGGAACACCCAGCCCCAAGCGCGCACCCCCGGCCCCGCTCACCTCCTCCAGCACCAGCTTCTCAGCAGCAGTGTCCAGGTTGCAGAGCGGCTCCAGCACCACCTTCCTTCAACTGCCGGCCCATACACAGGATGCCCCCGCCCACCGCCACCCTTTATCAACCCCCGGTCCCACCTGTGACTCATTCTGGCCCAAGGGCCCGCAGCTGCTGCCCATCACCAAGCAGGACGGGAGAAGGGCCACAAGCCCCATCAGGGACAGCTGGGGCAGCCCGGGCAGCAGAGCCCCACCTGCAGCTCACCAAAGTGCCAGGCAGAGCCCTGGCCCGAGCACAGGGACAAAGGGGACAGTCAGGTGGGGGCAGCGACATCAGCCCCTTTGTCCTTCAGTTTTACATTTGCGCAGTCCGTAAGCACCGCATACGGCAGGATTATCCCAGAAGCCTGCATCATGCACATACGGAGGGATCCGAGAAGCATCTCAAAAGAGAAACAAACACCCGTGTGTCCCCTGGATGCTAACCCACCAACACGCTGTACAGAGCTGCCGCACAAGACGAGACCACAGCCACCATGGAGGCGTCACCAAGAGGGGACCGAGCAAGGGGCAGGGGAGGGGGGCGAGAAAGCAGGTGACACCGGCAGGGGCCTCAAGTTGTGCCAGGGGAGATTCACATTAGATATTAGGTAAAATTGCCAGATGAAAAGAGTAGTCAAGCATTGGAATAGGCTGCCCAGGACTGCGATGGAGCCACCGCCCCTGACAGTGTTCAGGAACCATGTAGATGAAGCATTTAGATGGTTTAACAAGTGTGATGTTGAAGAGCTTACGGTTGGACTTGATGGCCTTGAAGGTCTCTTCAAGATTACCCAGATGTCAAGGTGTAGCAGTTGACAGCGACGTGTTGACACTGCCGAGTTGCTGGAGGACCGGGGGGAGCCGGAACTCACGGCCACACTTCTGCTTCTCCAATCGTCAAGCGAAACAGCGAGCACAGGGGAGCGCTCAGCACTCGTGCCTCCCCTTACCTTTCCGGCACGGCTACTTGGGTGGCCGAGGGCAGCAGTGAGTAGAGCAATTTGCACGTGCATGCGCCACACTTTGCTGTCATGGAACTCATTTTTAGGTACGGGAGAGAGTGCTGCACAACACACGGCACACAGGTGCTGCCCTTTCAACAGCAGTTCTGCTGCACTGACACGTTCAAGGGGCTCACTTGCTTTCCGGAATGGCAGGACTTGATTTTTTTGTTATTTTTTCCCCTCCCCAACAGTAACTGTAGTCAAACAGTTATTCATGCTTTAAGGAATCGAAACCCCCAATTATATACATGTACACGTGTATCCTCCCTCCTTACCTGGACTGAAGCAAGCAGCTCCTTCGAAGGGGGCTGCAAGAAAAGCGTTCCTGTCCAGGCCGTGCTTGCACCTTCTAGAATCTTATTATGACGTCCCCAGTCTTGGTAGCCGTCAGAATGCTTCGCTCGCACATGCGAATGCAGCAGTGCAGGGAGGGAACGTAGGGCTAACCCGTGTCATTGGTCTGCGGTACCGTTTATTCGGCACGTGAGGGCAGCACGGAGGGCAAGGGAAGGCAGTCCGCGTGCACGCCTGCTTTACCACGGCAGCCCTTCTCGCAGCCACGGGACATTTGCAGTGGGTGCTCTGGGGCAAACTGCGCACGCACCCACTGTGCTGACGCTGCACAACCTCCCGCACGCGCGGGTCGTAAAGCACAGGGGAGCCACGGAGCTCCTGGCACGCAGGCGCCGAGTCAGCCCACTGACCGCACGTGCAGAGCGGTCTGCATTCGATGTACGCACGTTGGCGCGGGCACCATGAGGACGGCTTTGTTCAGGGAAGAGACTGCTCTAGTTTCCAGAATACCTTTAATTACTATTTTACTCAACCCCCATCACCTCTATCACAGTGTAAAAACAAATCCTAATGGTTGGGCCTTTCTCATATAGATGTGCTCACATCTCCAACATACCTGGTTGGAAGC
Organism: Tinamus guttatus; assembly: GCF_059628265.1. NCBI lineage: Eukaryota > Metazoa > Chordata > Aves > Tinamiformes > Tinamidae > Tinamus > Tinamus guttatus. The sequence continues at coordinate 15,784 of NW_028289177.1, forward strand.
AGGCAGCTGCTTCTGAAGGCTTCAGGAACCAAGCTATCACCTGAACAGTGCAGAAATACAGACTAAAATTACTCACAGGCTGCATTAAAAAAAAAAAAAAAGGAAAGACAAAAACAGTGTATAAAGAAACTTTGTTTTAATTAGTGAATCCCCCCCAAAAAAGTTTCAGGGCTAAATTAGTCTATTCTGCCTGCTAACTGGACTACACACAACCTGCCCCACAGGCATGTCCACAGAGGGACATGCAGGTGACACAGGGGACACACGGAGGGACACGCAGGTGACGCAGGGACACGCAGAGGGACACGCAGGCAACACAAGGGACACACGGAGGGACACGCAGGCAACACAAGGGACACCCGGGGACACGCGGTGCCACTCCCGGCGTCCCCGTGCGCCGGCGGCTCCCGCGCCGCCTCCTGCAGCAGCCCCAGAGGCTCTCGCAGCCCCGCGGCAGCCTGCGGCGGGGACGAGCCAGCGCGGCCCCAGGGACCCAACGGCCCCGTGTCCCTGCGCGGCCCCTCAAAGCCCCCACGTTCCCCCTATTCCCCCCTGGATCCCCGTGTCCCCCCATGTCCCCATCGCCCCCCTGTGTCCCCGTCCCCCCTCTGTGTCCCCCACCGTGTCCCCACGTGCTCCAGGCGGCTCCACAGGCCCCGGCTCATCCCGTCGCTGCCCAGGGCCCCACTGAGGCCCCCGAGGAGCCGCTGCAGCCCCGGCTGCTCCCGCAGGGGCTCCAGGGCGCCGCGTGGGGGGAGTTAATTGAGGGGGGGGGGGTAACGAGCCCCTTCGTTAACTCCCTCATTAACCCCCCCCCATTAACGAGCCCCTTAATTAACCCCCCCATTAACACTCCCTCATTAGCGGGCCCTTTCATTAACCCCCTCATTAAGCCCCCGCATTATCCCGCCCCCCCTCCCACTAACCGCCCCCGGATCCCGGTTTCCTACCCGGCAGCTCCAGCCCCAGCTCCATGGTCTGCGCTGGGGCACGGGGGGATCCCAATGTCCCCCTGGGGGTGACACCAACCTCCCCCGTTACCCCAATGTCCCCCTGCGGGTGACACCAACCCCCCCCCCCCCCCGTTACCCTAATGTCCCTCCGTGGGTGACACCAACCCCGTCCCCGTGACCGGGAGGCGCCGCCATCGCTGCCGCCGCCTGCGCCCTCAGCTTCCGCTTCCGGCGACCCGCCCCTTCCGCGGCGCGTTGCCCCCGGCGACGGCTCCGCCAATCGCGGCGCGTTGCCCCCGGCGACGGCTCCGCCAATCGCGGCGCGTTGCCCCCGGCGACGGCTCCGCCAATCGCGGCGCGTTGCCCCCGGCGACGGCTCCGCCAATCGCGGCGCGTTGCCCCCGGCGACGGCTCCGCCAATCGCGGCGCGTTGCCCCCGGCGACGGCTCCGCCAATCGCGGCGCGTTGCCCCCGGCGACGGCTCCGCCAATCGCGGCGCGTTGCCCCCGGCGACGGCTCCGCCAATCGCGGCGCGTTGCCCCCGGCGACGGCTCCGCCAATCGCGGCGCGTTGCCCCCGGCGACGGCTCCGCCAATCGCGGCGCGTTGCCCCCGGCGACGGCTCCGCCAATCGCGGCGCGTTGCCCCCGGCGACGGCTCCGCCAATCGCGGCGCGTTGCCCCCGGCGACGGCTCCGCCAATCGCGGCGCGTTGCCCCCGGCGACGGCTCCGCCAATCGCGGCGCGTTGCCCCCGGCGACGGCTCCGCCAATCGCGGCGCGTTGCCCCCGGCGACGGCTCCGCCAATCGCGGCGCGTTGCCCCCGGCGACGGCTCCGCCAATCGCGGCGCGTTGCCCCCGGCGACGGCTCCGCCAATCGCGGCGCGTTGCCCCCGGCGACGGCTCCGCCAATCGCGGCGCGTTGCCCCCGGCGACGGCTCCGCCAATCGCGGCGCGTTGCCCCCGGCGACGGCTCCGCCAATCGCGGCGCGTTGCCCCCGGCGACGGCTCCGCCAATCGCGGCGCGTTGCCCCCGGCGACGGCTCCGCCAATCGCGGCGCGTTGCCCCCGGCGACGGCTCCGCCAATCGCGGCGCGTTGCCCCCGGCGACGGCTCCGCCAATCGCGGCGCGTTGCCCCCGGCGACGGCTCCGCCAATCGCGGCGCGTTGCCCCCGGCGACGGCTCCGCCAATCGCGGCGCGTTGCCCCCGGCGACGGCTCCGCCAATCGCGGCGCGTTGCCCCCGGCGACGGCTCCGCCAATCGCGGCGCGTTGCCCCCGGCGACGGCTCCGCCAATCGCGGCGCGTTGCCCCCGGCGACGGCTCCGCCAATCGCGGCGCGTTGCCCCCGGCGACGGCTCCGCCAATCGCGGCGCGTTGCCCCCGGCGACGGCTCCGCCAATCGCGGCGCGTTGCCCCCGGCGACGGCTCCGCCAATCGCGGCGCGTTGCCCCCGGCGACGGCTCCGCCAATCGCGGCGCGTTGCCCCCGGCGACGGCTCCGCCAATCGCGGCGCGTTGCCCCCGGCGACGGCTCCGCCAATCGCGGCGCGTTGCCCCCGGCGACGGCTCCGCCAATCGCGGCGCGTTGCCCCCGGCGACGGCTCCGCCAATCGCGGCGCGTTGCCCCCGGCGACGGCTCCGCCAATCGCGGCGCGTTGCCCCCGGCGACGGCTCCGCCAATCGCGGCGCGTTGCCCCCGGCGACGGCTCCGCCAATCGCGGCGCGTTGCCCCCGGCGACGGCTCCGCCAATCGCGGCGCGTTGCCCCCGGCGACGGCTCCGCCAATCGCGGCGCGTTGCCCCCGGCGACGGCTCCGCCAATCGCGGCGCGTTGCCCCCGGCGACGGCTCCGCCAATCGCGGCGCGTTGCCCCCGGCGACGGCTCCGCCAATCGCGGCGCGTTGCCCCCGGCGACGGCTCCGCCAATCGCGGCGCGTTGCCCCCGGCGACGGCTCCGCCAATCGCGGCGCGTTGCCCCCGGCGACGGCTCCGCCAATCGCGGCGGGCGCGTTGCCCCCGGCGACGGCTCCGCCAATCGCGGCGCGTTGCCCCCGGCGACGGCTCCGCCAATCGCGGCGCGTTGCCCCCGGCGACGGCTCCGCCAATCGCGGCGCGTTGCCCCCGGCGACGGCTCCGCCAATCGCGGCGCGTTGCCCCCGGCGACGGCTCCGCCAATCGCGGCGCGTTGCCCCCGGCGACGGCTCCGCCAATCGCGGCGCGTTGCCCCCGGCGACGGCTCCGCCAATCGCGGCGCGTTGCCCCCGGCGACGGCTCCGCCAATCGCGGCGCGTTGCCATCCTCCCGTCTGCGCATGCGCCTCCTCCCCCTCCCCGTTGCAGTACCGATCTTCGGACACCGTTCGGACGATAATTCTAGTAACCAGTGATGCAAATACAAACGCTCCTAATTGGTAGAAAATGATCTAAGACCCTACGGGTGTTCGGACACGCGATGGCAGCAGTGAGCGCTCCCGACGATATGCGCATGCGCGGCGCTCCCTTGGTTTTTGCAGTACCGATGTGTCGACACGCGATGGCAGCAGCGAGCCCTCCCGACGCTCTGCGCATGCGCGGCCCTCCCCTGGTTATTGCAGTACCGGCGTTCGGACACGGGTTGGCAGCAGCGAGCCCTCCCGACGCTCTGCGCATGCGCAGCCTCCTCCTCCCTATTGCAGTACCTGTGTTTGGACACGCGATGGCAGCAGCGAGCCCTCCCGACGCTCTGCGCATGCGCACCTCCTCCCTCCCCGTCGCAGTACCGATCTTCGGACACCGTTCGGACGATAATTCTAGTAACCAGTGATGTAAATACAAAGGCTCTTAATTGGTAGACAATGATCTGACTAAGACGCTCCCTCCCCGCCACCGCTCCAACCCCGGCGCGCGCCCCTTCTCCCCACGCTCCACAGCCTGGGCCGCCGCTCTCGCCCACCGCGGGTTCGAGTCCTGCCCTGCCCGGCCCCGGGGAGCTGCTCCGTCCGTCCCGGTGCTCCCCGATCGGGCTGAGTGACCCGGGACCCCCGGCACGGGGTGGGGGAACCCCCAGCCCCGAGCGCGCACCCCCGGCCCCGCTCACCTCCTCCAGCACCAGCTTCTCAGCAGCAGCGTCCAGGTTGCGGAGCAGCTCCAGCACCACCTTCCTTCAACTGCCGGCCCATACACAGGATGCCCCCGCCCACCGCCACCCTTTATCAACCCCCGGTCCCACCTGTGACTCATTCTGGCCCAAGGGCCCGCAGCTGCTGCCCATCAGCAAGCAGGACGGGAGAAGGGCCACAAGCCCCATCAGGGACAGCTGGGGCAGCCCGGGCAGCAGAGCCCCACCTGCAGCTCACCAAAGTGCCAGGCAGAGCCCTGGCCCGAGCACAGGGACAAAGGGGACAGTCAGGTGGGGGCAGCGACATCAGCCCCTTTGTCCTGCCGGAGAGGAAACCCTGGCAACGACTGGGGGCGAGACTGGCACAACCCTTTTCCCAAAAGGCCCTTCACCAGCACCTTGTTTTCTATTTTTTATTTTCTCTTCCCTTTGTGTTCCTTTTTCCCTCTCCTGCTTAAAAAAATAAAAATAAAATAAAAAAGTGGGTGAGATACGCGGGCAGCTGGCTAGACCCATAATACTCTTTAAGGGTGACCGGTACTGTGCATAGAGCAGCGAGGAGCCGCGGGGCCGCCCCAGGTGGGAGGGGAGTTATTGCGGAGCGGCGCCGCGATAGCACTGCCCGTCTGCGTCCCGCCAGGGAGCGCCGGAGAGAAAAAGCCCCGCGCTGAGCGCCGGGACGGGGCGGCGAGGGCAGCCCGGCCACCGACCCGTTCCGAAATGGCAGAGAGCTGCGACAAACGCAGCAGCCGGCTCGGCGGGCAGGCCCTCGCTTTGTCGTTATACGCGCATGCGCCAGAGAGGACGGTGAGAACGCATGCGCTGAATTTAGCCAAGAAAAGCGCATGCGTTGCAGGAGGTTGCAATACGCATGCGCAAAAATAGTGAGGCCATACGCATGCGCCTCACTAATATTCAATGGCGCATGCGCCGCACAAACGCGGAGGCACATGCGCGATAGACTCGGGTGCTACGTGCTCACTGCGCGTGCGCAATATTGGCATGTGGAGAGCGCATGCGCTGTCCTTAGGCAGCTCTGCGCATGCGCGGAGCTACAACGCCACTACGCACGCGCAACAATCGCCATCCAGTACGCATGCGCTTCACCGGGAGGCTATAGCGCATGCACAAGTCCTATTCCCCAAGCTGCGCATGCGCTAACCTTAGGCTGGAAAAGCGCATGCGCAGAGTGACGCCCGCACGCATGCGCGGCACCAGACTCTAAACCGCATGCGCAGTAGAGCCTTTTTTAAGCTGTCAGTACGCATGCGCAACACAAATCATGAAGGAAGCGCATGCGCTGTCTTCCCATTACTGCGCATGTGCAGTACGGTAACGCCACTGCGCATGTGCAAAACAGCATGTGCAAAAACACCTAGCACGCATGCGCTGAACTGAGAGGCTATGGCGCATGCGTTCACCCCATCTCCATATACGCATGTGCTGTAGAAGACGCCGAGAACGCATGTGCCAATTTTCGGGGAGGTGGGGCGCATGCGCACCATTGAGGTAGAAATGCGCATGCGCAAAAAAAAATAGCCCGCCATTAGGTATGCGCGACCCTATTGCACATGCGCAAAAAGCTGGGTGTACAAAGACCAGCAGGGCGCATGCGCTGATTCCGGACTCTATTGCGCATGTGCAAAAAAAAAAAAAAAAAAAACCGGGCGGGGCGGGGGCGCGGGAAATGGTGGCTCATGGGCACCGCCCCAAGACACTCCCCCCGCCCAGGAACCGAGTAGCGTTTTCGGTGTTGGAAAAAAGCGTTCCGAAGAAATAAGAAACGCGGCTCTCGTGGAACACTGCACGTAGCCGCTGCCCGCCTGTCCACCGAGCCGGCTGCTGCGTTTGTTTGCGTTTGTTTGGAGCGGTGGCGGGGAGGGAGCGTCTTAGTCAGATCATTGTCTACCAATTAAGAGCCTTTGTATTTGCATCACTGGTTACTAGAATTATCGTCCGAACGGTGTCCGAAGATCGGTACTGCGACGGGGAGGGAGGAGGTGCGCATGCGCAGAGCGTCGGGAGGGCTCGCTGCTGCCATCGCGTGTCCAAACACGGGTACTGCAATAGGGAGGGGGAGGCTGCGCATGCGCAGAGCGTCGGGAGGGCTCGCTGCTGCCAACCCGTGTTCGCACGTCGGTACTGCAATAACCAGGGGAGGGCCGCGCATGCGCAGAGCGTCGGGAGGGCTCGCTGCTGCCATCGCGTGTCCGAAAATAGGCACTGCAGCGGGGAGGGGGAGGCTGCGCATGCGCAGAGCGTCGGGAGGGCTCGCTTCTCCCATCGCGTGTCGAAACATCGGTACTGCAAAAACCAGGGGAGCGCCGCGCATGCGCATATCGTCGGGAGCGCTCACTGCTGCCATCGCGTGTCCGAACACCCGTAGGGTCTTAGTCAGATCATTTTCTACCAATTAGGAGCGTTTGTATTTGCATCACTGGTTACTAGAATTATCGTCCGAACGGTGTCCGAAGATCGGTACTGCAACGGGGAGGGGGAGGAGGCGCATGCGCAGACGGGAGGATGGAAACGCGCCGCCATTGGCGGAGCCGTCGCCGGGGGCAACGCGCCGCCATTGGTGGAGCCGTCGCTGGGGGCAACGCGCCGCCATTGGGCACCTCCGCGCGCAGACGCGGCGGAAGCGGCGGGTCTCCGGAGGCGGAAGGGGAAGGGCGCAGTCGGCGCCGCCGGCTCCCGCTCCCCCACCCGCTCCCGGGGTCGGTCGTGTTACCTACAGGGGGTCATTGGGGTAACGGGGGGCTGGTGTCGCCCACAGGGGGACATTGGGATCCTGCCTCTTCCAGTGTGAATGTGTCGCCGGGGGCAACGCGCCGCCATTGGCGGAGCCGTCGCCGGGGGCAACGCGCTGTGCAGGGCGTTGCTTAAGACTGTGGAAAGAAGAACTAACTGATAGCTGTAAATGGGTTTTACTACTTTTGGAAAGGAAAAAAAAAAGGAATGTTTAATTAACAGAAAGTTGATGTTTAACCAAGAACACGTTTATTACAAAAACAAAGAAAACAAATGCATTGACATAGTATTTGGCTACAATATGGCAGCAGTTTTGCATTTTTTAGTAATCATAAATTCGAGAAGACTCCAGCTAATAAAATTCACCACCATTGTCATCTTTCACTAAAATTTATATATATATATATATATAAATATATACTTATATTTATATATATATAAAAAATATAAAATATTTTCAGTAGCGGCGGGTAAAACGGGGATCAGTCAGTTTGTTCAGTCGGTCCTGGCCCGCAAATCCTCCCTGTATTCCACTACTTTGCAGTATCTGGCTCTGGTTTCCACCTTGTGTGAAGCCTCCACGCCTTAAAAACAAGACCAAACACATTGAAAATGGCCAAGAATATATTACTCTGGCAGAAGATGTTTGATTACTGCTTTCTACTCATAAATTCATAGTTCAGCAGAAGCTCAAGGTATCACTTTGCACAATTGGCAAAGCAAAGCAATTTCTTCTTTTACTCAGTTAAGTCAGTTTTTATAAAAGCATCCATGAGTATTTGAGCACTCTGACAAAGCTTCTTACCCCGACATCCCTCCTCGACTCATCACATGGCCTGGCCCTGACTGACCAGGCATGCTTCTATCACCACCTGATTAAAAAAAATATATATATTAAAAAAATAGAGTATGTAAAAGGAAATGTCTGTTTTCCTATTAAAAAGTCACCTTTTTCCCAGAATTCTATTTGCTTTCTTTGTATATGCTGTTAAAGCTCTGTAGGAATTTTAAATGCCACTAGAAGTTCAACAGCAGCAATTCATAGAAAAACCACAATCACACTGGTAAGCAGCAAGTGTACCTTGCCATCTCTCATGATCCCGTCCCATCATTCCTCCATCCACATTTCCCTGCCATGAACGATCTTGATGCCCCTCTAACTTTCGACCATGATCTCCCCAGTCACGTCCATCTCTTAAAAAAATAAAAGAACATCTTCTAGATGTGTCCCTTATCAATTTAACAGCATGGGGTAAAGCCAAATACCATACCCCATGCAAAAGTTTATTTAATCATTTATCTACTCCATCATTATGAAAATCGTTCGAAGAGGGACAAAAAGAAACTTGCCGAGCAGTGTCCTTTACACAGTAAATCTCATCTTTTTCTCATCTATAGAGGCATAATGAGTATCACAATATGGTGAAACATTTGAACAAAGAATAGAATACCATCCCTCCATCTGAGAGTCACAATTACACATTACACATCTGGAATAAACCTAGTATGATTAGCTGGCTTAAATAAAAAATGCTAAGATCCAGAACAGCTACATTTCACAGCCTTCACTGTCACAGTGATTTGGACTTATTTCCCTAAAATCTGTGTGCTAGCCACAAATAAGGACTTCTGTTGGCATTACTGAAGCACCCAGCATAGGACTGGATATCATTTGCAGAAATGGAAGCATTTACAAGAGAATGGCAGTTATTACTAGAGCTACCCAAATAGCACCCCTTTACTCACTAAAATCACTCCATTCTCTTGATGCACAGGGGAGCTACATACATTAAATTCCTTGCTCATCCAGGAGATTAGACCCTCGAAGAAACTATTTGGAGAGAGGATTCACACTTGTGAAACTGTTTCCACCATCACCCTTCGAAGGTTTGCTGAGTGTAAGCTTTTTAAGAACGAACAAATTGCTTCCCTTGCTTCATATGCACTAACCGGGACTGCGGAGGCATCCCTCTACCTTCAGTCATTCTTCTGTCTGAACCATAGGCACTCCAAGCATCTCGGGAGTCCCGGGAGTGACGGTCAGGCCCTCCATGGCGCTCATCTGGGTAATGCTGGAAGGCAAAAAGTTACCCTAAGGCCCAGCACAGGCCTTCTGGTTTTTTTTTTTTTTTTTGAGGGCATAGCAAAATTTTACCCAGCCCCTGCCATTTTACAATTTTGTAAGTTGCTAGAAAATAAAACAGTAACAGTCTCATTCTTCACTGGTTCCATTGCTGCTGCCTGTGTTTCATTCTAGGCATTGATTTTGCAGATCATTTCACATTAGTTTCACAAATTCTGCTCCAATTTCTCCTCCCTATTCTTTATGCCTTATTTTCTGACTCCAGATTTTTTATTTTAGAAAATAGTTCTGCCTACATCCTTCCTTTGTTCAGACAAGACACAGCTGCAGTAAACGTATCTTTAGCATTCACTTGCCTGCTGTATTATATCATCGTTTATTTTCTATATACTGCTTAGATACAAGTTAGATATGGGGTCTCTCACCATGCATGAAAGCAGCACTACAGTAACTACATCTTACACACATTAAGAACACCTAAAGAGTTAACTAGAAAAAATTATCACTTCCTACTGGCTCAACTCCATGCTGTAGCTCTTACCACTTTTTTTTTTTTTGATGATCCACAGCTACTGCCCCAGTGAGCAGCAGCTGGCTTACACTCTGCACATCTAAACATGCCAGATGAGTTACTTGTTGAACACCTGCATTTAAGAAGCAGATGTCATGCATGCTGGGTGGCTGAACAGGTAGATGCTTCAGTGCTTGTCGCTTTTAATCAGCGCTAGAATCTTAATACGACCCACCTGCCCATCTCGATCTGGTATTCCTCTTGAACCATCTCTTCTGGAGAGCAAGAGGGGAAGGAAAAAAAAAAAAGAGTTCAGTCAAATCAACACAGCTATCAACAATACTAGGCTTCTTTAACAAATAGCATATTGAAATTTATATTAGGTTGTAAATTTGAGAACAGCATTGTTTATTCAGCAGGAAGCTTTCAAAATATACTTGCTTTAGCAACCTGGCATATGAAGAGACCAAGATAACATGAGTTACTGTAACATAGATATGTCAGTCATGGTCAGGTAGTCAAGGCAGGGCACCATACCAGGCATGGTAACAAAGTAGGATACCAAGTGAACCTGCCATAACCAAAATCAACTTACAAGCAAGTCTGTGGAACTAAAGTTAGTGTAAGCTAGGTGACAAAGATGAGTACAGGAATATTTTTAAAGAAAAACTAAATTTCTAAACCTTAGGCTAGTTAACAAGCATTTGGAACCCAGATTTCTGAACCTGCTATCTTGAGAGAAGTTGAAGACCTCAGACTACAAGAGGACTTGACTTATAATCTTTACTCAACCCCTTTTTTAAATACACGCAGTGATGTTTAAAAAAAAAAAAAAAAAAAAAGTTTGCAAGTCAGTAAAAACTTAGATTCAAGAAACACACAGGGATTCAAGAAACATACACAAAAAAAACCCACCACATTACTGACCTGTCCAAAGAATGATCCTGGTATCTACCACGATCTCTGTGGTCAAAGTCATGGAAGCGCTCTTGACGACTAAATTCAGAATGGTACCTATCATCCATTGCCATTCGTTTTGCCTCTGGCCAGTATGGGTCATCTCGCCTTCAAGAGAAGATATCATTAGCAGAAACCTCCCGAAAACCTTCCTTTTTTGTTCTCATGAACTCAGGCCTCAGGCAATTAGATTTTTCAAATAATTATTTTTGATTTATGATTAAAGCTCTGGGAATGTTGAAATGACATTTCATTTCAGTTTCAGAAAAGCAGCTAGTTGTAAAACCACCACGCAAAAGCTTAGTCTCTGCATGTGTTGATATACCTGAATGAATATCTGTTCCTACTAGCACTCCTGCTTTCAGCTTTGCATCCACAATTTCTGTTCTCAGACATTCCTTTGGGAAATTTTTTTTCATTTTTAAATCTGCTGTGATAGAGCTATGCTTAAGGGTAAGCACACCATTTGCTTTTTCTAAAGATTAATATTAATCTTTAATAATTATTATAAATTAATATTTAATATTAAAGTGTTAACAGCACAGTTTTAGTGAAAGTATTTACAAGTTACATAGGAAATAATTACACACAAGACCATTCTAGAGTCTAACAGAATATAGCCAAAGAGTTTGGAGTACCATTACTATTATTACCTGCCATCAGGTTCATATGGCCTTCTCATTGCAGATCGCCGTTCTTGCTCGTAACGTAGCTGTTCCTGCTGGCGTCGCAGCTCTTCCCTCTCTCGCTGTATGCGTTCCTGTTCTCTTCTCCTTTCCTGCTCTATGTGCATTCTCTCTCTCTCCAACCTCTCTCTTTCCAAGCGCTCTCTGTCAAGACGCTGCCGTTGAAATTCAAGTCGCTCGCGCTCTCTCTGAAGTCTCTGTCTTTCATCTCGTTCATGAATGGCTTGAAGACGCTGCTCTCGCTCACGCCTTTCTCTTTCCCTAATTAAAAGGGATGGGATTTTTTTTTGCTTGTTTAAGTGTCCTAAGACTCGTTCCCCGCCCCACCCTGCCTCCACTGCTGTTCCTCTTAACCTAGAAACATTATTTAGTTTTGGAAGGGTGATGTCCACTACCTGCTTTATCTGAATGGTCTTTTCTCAAGTGAATCAGTCATTTTGTTTTAAAAGACACACACACACAGATAAAAGTTTTGCAATTCTGTGCAAATAAACAGTGTTATGTTCTAAAATCTTGCTCTGATTAGGCTTTCACAGAATGCAACGTCCTGTATGTGCTCAGAAGAAGGAACAAATAGAAAGTACTTTTGAATTTCCAATTGTAATTAAATATTATGAAAATCCACATTTGCTTTAGAAGAGTGGAACAAGACCTAAAAACTTTTATTCAACAGGAATCTACTTAAAAACATAGATTGAGAGAAAACTGTTATCATTTGCGTTATAAAAACCTTCAGAATTTGGCATTAAGCTCATTCTATCAGAAGTTTGGTATCGAATCCATCTGAAACATTAATGATTGGGAAGAGCCAGTATTAGTCTAAGTTGAAGCTTGTTCAAACACCATTTAGGAAGTAAAAATAAATACCACTAAAAAATTAGAGCAAAAACAGAAGACTCACCGGCGTCTTTCTGTTTCTCTGATTTCTCGCTCTCTTTGCCGCTGACGTTCACGTTCTCGCTGTTCTTTGATTTTATCAAATGATAAAATATCTTGCTTCTCTTTGCTTTCAGATTTGCGATCCTGGCTTTTTGTACTCTGTTAAATTAAAACAATACATTAGCTAAACACAGCACACTTAGGTAGAATCCTAGGTTAAACGCCCACCTGAATAAAACAATTGTGCCTTCCAAGAGGCAAATAATGTGGAAATTCTGCAAAACAGTTGAGAAGTACCCATAATTTTGCTAGAACTTCTAAGAGTTTGAATATATAAACATTAGGGGCAAAGGATCAGACATGCGCTAGAGGCAAAAGATACACGACCTTAAGGTCACTATTTTCATATTACAGCCATACTTCTTTGACCTTTAGTGACGGAGACTAAAAATAGATGAAGCATAAGCATTTACCCATACAGCATCATTAGGAAAAAAAAAAAAGAGAGAGAGAGATTGTGGAAGGAAGAGGGGTAGTTTCTAAAATAAAGACATTTTAAATATGCACATAAATTTGTTTTATGCCTACTTTTACAAGAAGGCTTCTTTGAAAGTTGTACATACCCTCTCTTTTGATGTAGAAGTTTTCACACTGATAACCGGTTCTCCTTTTGATTTATCCATTACTACTGTCCTTTCAGTTCCTCGAGTTGCTATAAAAAAAAAAAAAAAAAAAAAAAAGGAATAAATGACAGTACGTCAGACATTTACAGTAAAGCAGTGTTTTCCGAAAAGGATGACAACTATAGGAAAGCAATTTTAAGTTCATTTCTATGTTTATATAACATATACCTTTGTAATCATTAAGAAACAAAACACACACAAATCACTCATCAATTCTAGGCACAACAAAATTCAGACTACTGACAAAATATCTGAAGTCTAGTAGATTGGCAGTGGTGTTATAACTACTGGCATTCTGTGTTGGGGGGTAGAGGAGAATTTGCCAAGTTTTTTTCTGGTGCAGTTTTTCTGTTAACTGGAAAGACTCAAGAATTAAATAGTATGCTTCCTATTTTTTTTCCTGAATTATGAACCATCTTTAATAAGAACACATTAAGTCTCACAGACATAGAAGTTCTGTAGTCAGCCATGATTCTGAATGCTTAAACTTCTTGTTCTTCCATTTTCTAGTTAGCTGATGTATTTTTTGGATTAAGCAAAACAAAACCAACCACTTCACCACAAATCACCACAAATATTCTTTGTATCAATTTAATTGTAAGAGTACCCTTGAAAAGATTTTAATATTTTCTTGAACGGCAGTTAAAAGTTACCTGATTTGCTTGCCCTAGACCGATCTGAAGATCCAGTTTTCTGTTCTTCTTTCTCTTTTCCTTCTTTTTCATCTTTTCCATCTTTCTCTGGTTTCTTAGAGTCATCCTTTTTGTCCTGTTTCTCATCCTTTTTAATACCAGCAGACCTATCGGTAAACTTAACTTTACTAGAGAGGCTAATAGAGCATAAAACCATTCTCCTTTGACAAATCAACCATCCAAAACTAAACAGTCCCCAAAATACTCACATCATCCACACTACTGAGCTGAAGTCAGTGCAAATTTAATTTGCATAACAGTTATGTTTAATAGAAGCAACCAATTTTAAGCTAAAGTAGTCTGAAAATGAGAAACAATAGGTAATCTTCCTAAATTTTAGGAGAGTTCAGAGTTTTTTTCTTTTTTCTTTATTCAGAAATAAAGTTTTCTACTCTGCCCATGAAGTTTATGCTTAGCACTGGGAGAGGCGGCCACCCAGAGAGAGACTGAGCTGCATCAAAAGAGCAGGTTTTATAAACAAACACTTAAGCACCTCATTCAAGTGGGCCACCCAACAAAAACATCTCCTTTGCCAAATCTTTCACAACTTTGTAAGAAAAGAAACAGTAGCAAAGCAGAACTCTTTCAAAAGCAACAGGCCATGTGAGAAAAAAAAATATTGAAATATTACTCTAATTTCAGACACACTATGAAGGATCAAATCAGTCACTTTTCGATTTTGTCACATAGCCACATTTCAAATGACTGGACTTTAAACAAAGAAAATTAGCAAAATCACATTACTTCTCAGACTTGGAATCTGCAGAATGGTGTCTGTCTTTTTCCTTCCTTGCTTCACCTTCCTTTTTGTCTGAAGGCTTTTTCCCAGCAGGTTCATTTTTTGCCTAGAATGTTGTTAGCCAAAAATATTTTTGTAAAAAAGACAGATATTAAACTTGTGCACTTTTATTTTATTGCTGCCATGGATAGCTACTGCTTACCTTTTCCACAGAAATCATTTTTCCATGCAACTCTGTCCTGTGGAGGTGACTAATACACTTAGTGGCTTCTTCAGATGTTGACATTGTAACAAAGCCGTAACAGCGAGCACCAGGACTGCGAGCATTTGTCACTACTTTTGCACCAACCACCTTAACCAAAAACAAACAAACAACTTTGACAGATCTGTGGCCAAATTAATTCCGATTTGTTGTTTACTTTTTAAAAATTATTCTATCTACTATTAACACACAGTAGAGTGCCTATCCACTTTTAATGGGAAGAAACATTCTTGGCACACAGCATTACACCAGCATTCTAAAATGACAAAATTGCTAAGCTCACTTGACAAGCAGCAAAGAAAAAGTTACAGTTTTAACCTGACCTCTATACCATTTGGCAACTACCATTCCAGAAGTGCCTTATCAAGCCCGCTTCCCAAAATATGATTCTAATAGTTTCCACACCAAAGTCAACAGCAATACAAATTCATCTGAAAAGGTTCAAGTATAACATTACCCTATATGAACTCACAAAAAGTACAAAACAAGCATAGAATTTAATGAAGTGGAAGAATCAGATTATGGATGAGATTTAGATATAGTTGTACTGTTAAACCAAACAGCACACCCACGCTGAGAAAAGTTCATCTTTAAATTGCTAAGCAGATAACTAACTAAAGGAGGAAATACATAACTAGGAGGGGTTGGGGGAAGAGAGAGATTTTTTTTTTTTCCTTCCAAAATATCTACATTTGCTTTCATCCAGTGGAAACAATACCTGGAGTGCACAGGCCAACAGTGACACAAACATCAAACACTTAATATTATGGTCATAGATGTCTTAGGACAAAGACAAGGTGACCATCTGAACAGTTCCCTTTCATCATCCCTGGTCCCGTAATCTTACTAGTACTAAAAAACAAACGGAAGCCTGTCCCCACAGACTGATTACCTCTTGAACCAGAGCTGTTTAAAACAGCACTATTACTGAACTGTCAAGAGGTAAACCAATAATTAAATTACAGCATGCTAGATGATGGCCCAACAGACTGTGTCCTGGTAAAAACTGCCAAATTTTCAGATGAATCTGTGCAGTTATTCCGTAACTCCTGCATTTTATTTTTCTCTGTATTTCAGTTAACATTTTATTAAGAATAATGCCTTCAGATCAGAGTTTGAAAAGAACACAGGAGAGTTAGCTACTTTATAGATTTGTTAGAGTACTGATTTATTATAAAAAGGCAAGAGGCTTAATTTTACATCACCCCTTGAACTCAACTAAATGTTTTATTAATAGACACATCTATTACATACCTTTCCATACTTGCTGAAAAGGTTCTTCAAGTCTGTAGCTCTAGTAGAGGAGGAAAGCCCACTAACCCATAAATTTCTGCCAGAACCACTACTTGTGCGACCTAGTATTTAAAGGAAAAAAGAGTCACTAACACAAACTCATCTTACTTTATTTCTCTCTTATACAAATGCAATTTTACTCCTATCTATGACTTGGAGTCTACTCCATTACTTGATATCAATTGACACATTTAAGTCTCCGAAAATGCATTTTGGATCTCAATAAATGATTTGTATTTCTAGTCGTAAAGGGTGTTCAACTGCACAGATGTTGTCTTTGCAGATTTCAATCACTTCAATGAATATTACAACTAGTTAATGTTAAAACATAAGAGATACTTAAAACATTGACAGTAAAAGATTTACAGAAGTTAGGTGAACTGGAATTCATAATTCAATCTTCGAAAGTCTGATTATGTTATGAAAGCATTGAGCCTTCACTGTATTAACAATACGCAGCAGAATCAACACACAGAATATAAAACTAAGGAATTTAAGGTCTCTTGTGATTTTCTCTGAACTGGGGTTCAGAAAAAAACCCAGTTTGGCTAGCATCCATCCTGCTCTGTGAAGCTAGAGGGACATTCCAGCAGGACTACAACAATGAAGATACACTCACGTTTATGTTATTCAAAACAAACAACCACCACAGACAAGTGGCAATAAATTGCAAAAGGAATCGAAAAACTATTCCATTTACTCATTTGCAAAAACTGCCTCACAAGAAATAGGCAGATTTGACCCAATAACATTGCTTTCAAGAAAATTGCACAATGTTTTTTGAAAACGTACCTTTCTCATCTTTTGAGATTATCTTTGCATCTGCATCCTCAACAGGGCTAAAGACAAAAGATTATGTTATTCAAGCAAATACTAGCAATATAAAATCTGAGATCACATACACTGCCATTATATACCTACCAGTAAACTAGTTCTGAAATAAAAAAATACCTTTTCAAATTTGTAGAAGAGTGACAGGAAATTCGTGATTCATAGGCTTAAACAGACAATTAGTTCTGTTTGGCAGATGACAGAAATTAGAGTAATTTAAGAAAACAACCTTTGAAGGTTGAGTAAGGAAAGAAATCAAACCCTGTGTGTTTACTAAAGATCTGTACAAGGAGAAATACAACAGATTCTTTAGGAATACGCTACAATTTCATCAGTCGTGGTGGCCAATTGAAGGAAACAGCTTATTCGCATCACTTAATGACCAATGAAAAAAAGATAGCATCTGGTCTAGAACGGAGAAAAAACAAACCTCTTTTTCTGATCACCGCCCTCACTGGTTGAGGACTCTTTAGTAGCAGGGGATTCCTCAGAATTAGCTTTGTCTTCTGTTTTCTTGGCATCTTCTTTGCTATCTTTGGCTTCGGGACCTGCGCCTTTTTCCGCTGTTTCCCCACTAGAGACTTCCAGGCCTTGGGATCGTTTGCTACTCTGATCGCTTAGGGTCTCTACTACTAAAGATTCAGAGTCCAGTTTCTCTTCCTCTATTGTCTGTTCACTTGTCTCCCCTTTTGCTACAACTAAACGCTTCGCTTCCTTCCTTGCCAAAGCTTGTTCCGATTTGCTGTCCAAATCTAAAGCATCTTCCTCCAAATGAGCAGCAGCAAGAGCGTCCTCTTCCTCGGCTAGCCTCTTGCCTGGCACCACGTTACTTGCTTCCTGTGCATGTGGCTGCTCCACTGCAGAAGTTTCTTCATTAAGTAGTTCAGATTTACAAGTTTCCCCCAAAATGTCGAGTATTTTCTCATTTTCTACGGATTTAACAGGAATAGAATGGCACAAGATTTAATCACCAGGGAAATACAGCAATCACAAATGTGGAACTGGCATGGCTGCCACACTAACACCAAGAGAACTTCTAAGCTACACAGAGATTGGAAAACCCTAGTGTACACAGTGTTAAAACTACTACACTAACTGCACTCTGACAAACTACTGTATCAACCCTAAAACGTTACAGCGAAGAAAAATGCCCCCACAGACTTAACAAAAACCTTCTGGCTGAGCCTTGATATTCTTCACGAAATCGTTCAGGTCTGTTTCTTCTCTATATAGCTTCCAAAGTCCAGGGTGCTTAACTCAACATATCACTGCATTGCAAGTTCAATTTCCTAGTTTCCGTGAAATTCTTTTAGCAGACAGTCCAACATGAAAACTGGGCATCTTCTGATGGTGCATGAGTGCGTTTGCAGTCCAAAAAGAGTGTGATTTGTAGAAGATTCCCATGACGAAGCGGTATTCCTTCTTCTGAAGTTCAGTCACTCTTTTTGTTCAGTATCACAGCTTCGTATTACCTGCACTCCTGTATTTATAGAATTACTGTACAGTGTGATATCACAAGATCTGTTTTATTTTTCAGAACCTTTACATCCTTAAGGCCCCTTTAATTCCACTGTAGTTAAAAGTTCTATGCAACCATTTCATATTTGATGCATTTTTTCAAGCAGCAGTTAACCACAGATCTGGTGATATGACTGGGTTTCCAATCTCTATGACCCTGCTTGACCTGGCTGTCCAGTATAACAATGGATACTATAGTAATACACTTAAAAAGCCAAACAGGGACACAAAAAAGATGAAGAATGAAACTTTGTTCAAGAATTAGGGTTTGTTGCTGTCAAAAACAAAATGAAAACAAGCGAACAAACAAACAAAGGAAGGGAAAAAAAAGCCACAAGCACAACAGTACCTGGCTCCAGAGGTAGTTCTTCAATTTTCTGGAGGGAAACAGACAAAAGAAACATATCACTAACTCATTTAAGACTTTAAGTGTTATTAAACAACTGTTAAAACTTCAAGATGTCTTACATTCAGATACATGCTAAACATATCAAGATGTATTTGCTTGAAAACGACTGCTATATCTATATAGTACAGATTTTTTTTTTTTTAAGGTCAGTAATGCCTCTGTAAAAATAGAGTACATTCACATGGGTAAATAATCAGCAAATATTAGTGGTACAGAGTAATGATCTGCCAAACTTTGATGTCTGTGATGCCCTTCCGTAAACAAATTCTTAAAACTCTACTTTCTGAAAATGGAATCTCTAGAAATACCAGCTCAATCTGCAGTTGCAGGTGATCTTAAACAAGTCATTGGTCTGGAAACCAAGGCTCATAGTTCAGGGATAAAAATCAGTTTTATTTTATATCAATACCATAAAGCTATGCATCTAATGGAAGTTAATGTAGGGCATTGTTTTAGTTTACACAAGAGATAATAAGACTCCCAACTCCACACTCAAATTCTAGGGAACTTCTGGATATCTCTGTTCACATGCTTAAATCAGAAAGGCATTTATTCCTGGTGTTTGAGGAATGATAACATATTACTTTTTACCTCCTGTAAATATACAGTTTCAGAATTTACACAGCATGCATTATCCCTCTTTTTGTAAATAATAAAGGCACAATTTACCTTTATCACAGTTAAATCAGACGAAACAGCATCTACACTGCTCCCAGCATCTTCAATCTCTACCTTTAAAGAAATAATTAAAAAGCATTTCATTATCTACAAACTGCTATTATAAATTAAACTTGAATAAGAAACTGAAAGATTGGAAACTGTTTTCATAGACAACCGATACTAAGGAACTATTTCTAACAACCCATGATGTTTAAAACTGACTGATTACCTACACATATTTTCCACTCCCCAATGACTGAGTGAGCTTTCCCAGCATTTCCAAAACATGCTGGTCTGCTCACAGAAACTTTTAAGGATAGCAAAGTTGTTCTTACTATTTATTTGCAATTTATAGCAACAACACTGAGTCAGAAAGCCTTTGCGACAGGAGAGAAACTAGACTCTGATAGCTTTAATCACTGAAAAGAACTATTCCCTTGGTATTTCAGTTTGAAAGGTGGTGTGGAGGGGGTGCTCTTGGATTAATCTTTCACAATTTTCAGATTTAGGGGAAAAAAAAAACCACACCCAACTGGAATTCTAAAAATTCATGACACAATGTGCTCACAATTAATAATAACTTTCACTAAATGCTTTGTTGTATGTCTCAGGAGAAAAAAAACTCTTGACTGAAGTAGGGGTAGAGGAGTTTATCTTCTAGAACAGATGGACAAATTCATAAAATCAATTCACTATCAAAAAAACCACTGAAGAACACAAAAATACTCTTAAAAATGAATAATGGTGAGACCCGATCTTAACCAAAAAAGTAGGATATAGTATGTTGCTGTTCAACTGAAGTTAGCGATGTAAACAAAACAATGGCATTTGTATGCCTCACAGTGTCCTCCTAAATAAAGATACAAAAATGAGCATGTAAATATCAAGTAAAGCAGAGAGTTCAAAACACAACTAAAACGATGCTTTCTTGATTACTATTAATTGATAGAGTATTATGATGCATGCAAACAACACCTAAACATTTTAAAAATCAAGAATGCTATTTCTACAAACAGATAAACAAAAAAATCAGTAATTGCGAGAACTCACAGAGCTCTGAATTATTTCTACTACTCTTTAGGTACTATTTACTATTTAATTTGAAGGAAGAAAAAATCTGATTCCACGCATGTAAGAGATGCATACCATGACTACTGGTATTTCTCTTGATTCTTCTTTAATTTCTGAATATTGTGGGGATGCCTCCAAGTTACCTACAGCATATTCTGTAGGCCGATCTGGAAGTTGTTTCATTTCTGCATCAGCATTTTCTTTACTATCACACAGTGAGTCAAGAATAATATCAGCACTGTAATCCTCTCCGCAATCTACAGCATTGCCATTATCTATTTCAGCTTCATCTAACACACTAATATCCATCATGTCAATATCCTGCAAGTTATCCAAACTTGCTTCAACATCCTCCTGTAAAAAGAAAAAAAAGGATGTATAATAGTCATTGTAACTTGAACGCAACGCTATTATATTTCACCTCAAACATGGCTTCACATACCTGTCCATCTCCTGAATCCTCCTCCAGGCCATTATCTTCAACTCCCTCTTCCTCTGGTCTACGTCCTATTAATATTATGATTGTCAAAGTGAAAAAAAGCCAAGAATGTGCACCCTAGTGCACATTCTAGTGCACTAGAAAAGTTCTAGCCCTTTTCTCCAGATTGGATTCCTAAATTGAATGGAATTCCATTTCTCCTTATTTTGGACAATCAGTGTTTATATAGCATTCCAATTTAGTAAGTAACAAAGTTATAAACAAGCTGCAGTCCAAGATCCTTCATGAGATTTAAAGAAGCACAACTGTGTACTCCCCACAATATTTAGCTTAACTGAGACTACAATTATTTATTATCTTAAGCTTTCATTTCTTTCCAGAAGATTCCTAGGGAAAGGAAGACCTCCAACAGACGACATCAACTAACAGTTTGAGCCAAACAATCTAGCCAGATAAAAATTCAAGCTTCACCACAACTTAATTATAATCACTCATTCGAACTAGTTATTCTGTTCAGCTCCAATATAAAATCAAGTTTCAACACCATTGTAAAACAGAAAAAGTTCACCAACTGTCCTAAGACATAACTACTTTTAGAACAATAGCAAGTCTTACATTGTAGCACTTATTTTTAAAGAAAGAGTCCTTTTCACCACTGGAAAGTTATATACAGGGAAATACAAAAACAAAACAAAAAAACAAGCACGTACACACACACACAAAAAAAACAAACATCCTGCTTAAAAACTGTTCTTCCAGGAAAGAAACGAGACTATGAAAAACACATGTATAACCCAGTACAGAGCTAGCTGCATCTGCTAGAAGTAGTATTTTTACCTTTGGTGGGGGGTGAGGGGGGCACCTTTTAGTGTTTCTCAAAATAAAAGTACAGTAACATAATGATATAATCATCTAGTTTAAATATACTACTTCAGAACTGCATATTAATTGCTACTATGGATTTCAAAGAACTTTGAGAACAAATCAACAAATATTTGGAGTAGAAAAAAAAATGTAGCTTTTTGAAACTATATGAAGTTCTATGAATAAATGGTCTATTAGTTTATCACCATACCACCAAACCCCAGAAATACACCTGCAAATGTGAGAAAGGGCGCCAGCAATGTATGGCATTCAGGGTCAAGGACTGAGGAAGACACATTTCACCTATGCTTAAATTTTTCCAAAGCACTTATTTGACTTGACTGTGGCTCAGCAAGTACTATATACTACAGTTCTGGGAAAGCAAAACATGTGGCAAGCGTGCCAAAATTAAGCAAAGGCACTCTTCCAAAGTCCCACCATCACAGATAAGTGTTGTCAGAAAGATGAAGGGGTCCCACTTAACTCCCCCTGTACCTTTGCTGCTTCTTTTTGGAGTTTTCTTGATGATATTCTCTGAAAACACTGGAATTTCATCAGCATTCCCCCCTTCCTCTTCAATAGCCTATTTGGGAAAAAAAAAGATATAAGTCAAACACAAAACTTTTATTTGTGTATTTCTGTTGAGTTAGCAAATGGACAACTGGGAAAATAATAGTAAAGAATATTTTGCCTTGAATTATACGGAATTAACATGAATACACAAGAAAAAAGCTGCCAGATGAACACATAGAAAGAAAAACCTCTGAGACAAAATCTGATAAGCAAAGCAATGATATCCTAACCATCGGTTACCTAGCACAAGCCAATCCTGCGTCATTTGGAAGAGACACACGCCTACAGTGTTGTGACAGAGGAACTACCTCAGTTCTAAGTGACAGCAAAGCTCAGCCACGTGAAACTGCCCTGCAGCTGATAACATAGCACATAACTCTGGGGAGAACGTAACTTGAACACTGCTACTAGTCAAAAAGGTAGAGAAATACACAGCAAAAAGCCTAGCGGGCAGATTTGGAAACACCGGCGCCTCACGCAGAGCAGGAAGCCCAGTGATGCAGGAGACCGAAGCATCCAGGCTGTACCCCACGGTGGGCACACTGAGCAGTGCAAGACAGAGAACGCTAGCGGGAAGCTTCCTCATGCCTGTGGACCCTGGGCCCACATGCACCAAACCCCGCCAAGACGCCCCCGGCCCTTCCCCCTCCACAGCCATTTGGCGCCATTTTCCGTAGCGGGGCCGCACTGCCGCTGACGGCGCCACAGGCCGGCGGGCCCCGAAGCGTCGCCCCCTCTCACCTTTCTCAGCCGCTCCATAAGCGCGCTCTTATTCCCACTGCTGTCCAAGTTGCGGCGCCTGAGCTCAGCCCGCAGGTCTATCACGCGCAGCTCGGTCAGACGCCGGGTCTCAGGCTCCGAGCTGGAAGCTCCGGACCCACAAAGGGACAGAGATTCTGCCTGCCCGGTTGCTAAGTGGCTTTCCGTCATGGGGCCGCTTTTCCGACTCGCAAGCACAGAGCTAAACGCGGTAAAAGCAAACAACGAGAAACTACCGCCGCAGCACAAAATGGTGGCGAGACCGAGACGCGCCGAGGAGAGGCGGAGGGAGGGGAGGAATCGAGCCTCAGCTCGCAGGCGCGCTGAGCCGACAGCCGGGGCTCAAGGGCAGAGCGCATGCGCGCAGGCACCTCACTAATGCAGGAGATCCGCGCCGCCGCGCCCGTGCTGCTCCGCCACCAGGCCGCGGCAGCGCGCAGGCGCAGTGCGCCCCGCGGCGCCGCCACCGGAGCCCGGGCTCGCGCACCGCCCCGCGCGGGAGGGGCGCCTCGCCTTGCTCCTCCGCCCACCACGTTCGTCGCTCTGCTCTCCGCGCCTGCGCACAGCAGCTCTTCTTCCCCTTCTCCCCCTCCCCCCCGAGCGCCTTGGCCTCCGCACCATTTTGTGCTGTGATCGCTACGCTAGTTTCCTGCTTGTGCCGCATCGCCCCGTGCGTTCGGGCTCGAAGCGGACCTCCGAAGGGGCTTTGATGGCGGAGAGTCAATCAGCAGGCGGCCTGGGGGACTTCACATCCCTTGGTGGGGCCGCAGCCGCCGTTTCGGAACCCGAAACCCGGCGGCTGAGCGAGCTGCGGGTCATCGACCTGCGCGCCGAGCTCAAGCGCCGCAACCTGGACAGTGGCGGCAACAAGAGCGTCCTCATGGAGCGGCTGAGGAAGGTGGGGACCGAGGCCCGCGGGAACGGGCGGGGGAGGGGTCATCCGGGCTCTTTGTCCCCGGCCGGAGAGTCCTCGGCGCATGCGCGCCTGGGCCCGCGGCGGTGCCGAGGGAGGCCCGGCTGAGGGCCTGGCCGTACCCGGGGGCGTCGCGCGCCGGCTGGGCAGCGCCGCCTTCCCCCTGTCCGCGGCCGCCGCAGGCCGCTCCCTCCCCGGCCGCCACCGGCAGCCCCCGCGCAGCGCGGCCGTCTCCCCGCGGAGCCCCACGGCCTGGCCAGCCTCGCCTGGGAGCAGCGGGGCGTGCCGCGCCGGACTGCTCTGGTGTCCGTTGCTGATGGATGGTGGAGAGACGGGCTCCCAATTCTCCGTGGGCGTGAGACTGTAGTAATGTTTCCATCTGGCAAATCCTTAGAAGTTCGTAGAAAGAAACAAAACCGTAGATGTAATGCTGCTGTCTCCAATAGGCTATTGAGGATGAAGGCGGTGATCCTGATGAAATTCCTATGACTGCAGAAATAGCCAACAAGAGAATGCCAAAAAGAGCTAGCAAAGGTACAGAGTCCGGTTAAACAGAGCTTTTTGGTTTACAAGTAGGTGGAACTTAGAGTATGATGTTGGTTTATTCTGTGTCACTATAATTTATTTTGATGCATTCTTTTTTTTCTTTTTTTTTTTTTCCTTCAGGGAAAGCTATAAAACTTTCTTGCGTTAGTCAGTAAGGGCAAAGTTAAACAATAATATGACACAAGCATACTTCTTCTATTTTGTGTTTTAACTTAAAATTTTGCCTACAGGTTTCAAGTGTATTTTTAGTACTCATGTCCCTGAGTGCAGAACTGTACCAACACAGAGCCCGCAGCTGCAGTGTAAGCTCCCATGGAAAGTTCTGCCAGTGCATATTAATCCTGATTTGCACCACTCTGATTACCAATTTTCTTACCATAACTATATGTGGATTTTTTTTTTCCATTTTTCATAGAAGCGCTTGAATTTTAAGTACAATGAACTATAGTGCTCAGGAAATAAGAGTCATTGCACCCCAAATACAAATGTGTATAATATTAGTGTTGTACTTTATTTTATAACTGTGTAGTGTCTTGAAAATAAACTATTCTGGGGTTCATTAGTCATTGAAATGTATTTTGCTTCAAAAAATACAGTAAAAGTACAGAAAAGGTGTTCCATATGGTAAGAGGGAGGCTTTTATGCTATCCTTTAAATAAATATTTTCCTTTAAATAAATATTTCCCTAGAGAATTTCATCTTTTTATGCACTGCAGTGTTGTGGAATGAGAGTGTAGGTGTTGAAAAATACAGTTGCTCACCTAGCTGTGCTATTCCTAGTTTATGCTCATGCCATTTACCTTTACTGAGTGGTAAACCATTCTTGGTTATCTCCAGACATAACTGGACTTCTGAATTGGGACATTAATTGCTATTTGCTGAAACAGACTCAGCCTTGCATAGCTAATTTAGCAAAAAGTACAGATATTATGAAATTTAATATAGAAAAAAACTGTTTCTTAGTTTGATAATATTGTTTTTAGGAAGAAAACCAGAAGAAGAAGGCGTCGAAGACAATGGACTGGAAGAAAACTCCAGAGATGGGCAAGTAAGTGATACCGTGTTTGCAGTTACTAAGCACATGCATCATTTAAATCACAATGAATATACATATACCTCTTCTTTTTGTATAGGAGGATATTGAAGCAAGTCTGGATACCTTGCAGGATATTGACATGATGGATATTAGTGTGCTAGATGAAGCTGAAATAGATAACGGCAGTGCTGTAGATTGTGGAGAGGACTATAGTCCCGATAATATTCTTGATTCACTGTCAGATCATAAAGACAATGCTGATGCAGAAATGAAAGAGCTTCCAGATCAGCTAATAGAAAATGAAGTAAGTGATTAAAAGTCTCTACACTTTTCAGAAAGTAGTTAATAAGGATATGGCCACACAACCAAATTACTTCAGAGTAATGTAGTACATGAATTTAATGTAGATTCTACTTCCCATTAATTGCTCTGGTGTCCTATTCTTTAAAAGGTACGTGTTTTTGCATCCATTAGAGGCTTAAAGTGTTCATAATAGCAGGGTCACAGTATGCTTTACCTTGCACTAGCATACCCTTTTGCTGTGAAAGCGGTGCTGTTGTTCTGGAATTGAAGGTAATATATTTCTTTTCCCATTTATTTGTGTTTTGAAATATGCACATACACAGATATCCTTCCACCTAGGTAATTCTGTATATGGGGGGAGAGAGATGTTTACCATGCAGAGTTAATATAGACATCATTTCTGCAAAAATAATGTCCAAATGGAAAATACTTAGATTGTGTGCCTTTCTAATAGAGATTATTAGAACATGAAAATTTTTATGTGCTGTAGTTTACTTTATTCTGACACTGCTAGTCTTTCGACTTGTGTGTGGTGGAGTGTGTCTTTTTTTTTTTTTTTAATAGCACAGCATCTTCCTATTGTTCTCACCTCCTTTTTATTTTGGACATATCAAGACTGTCTCCATTGTTTTTGCAATTACCATGCGAAGAAAATGCTGTCACTGCAACAACATGCTGTAAACCTGAAAGGCAAATCTTTAGTATTCTGTAAATTTGAGCTGTTATGAATCATGTAACTGATAAACCTTGAGACTTAAAATCACATCTTAAGGAAAGAGCGCTTCTGGGATGTTTTGTTCTTGGAAAAGTTGAAAGCTAAGTTATTGTCATTTCTTACTGTTTTTCTTTCAGTTAGAAACTAAAGAAGGAAAAAGGTGGGAAGTTATGTAAAGTTACCAAAGAACCGTATGTTAATGTATTTCCTCTCTAAATCAGCATAACTTTGAAGGTGACAGTATCATTTTGAAATTAAAGATAATTTGGAAAGGTACTCCTTTGCAAATATCGTCAAGAATATATGTATGTTGTTCCTCATTCTTGGGTAAAGTTATGAAGTAGGAAATGAGATATTTGAGATACTGGAAAATATTTACTATATTATTCATAGGGAAAATGAGTGAATATAATAATATTTCTCAGTAAGCTGAGTTTGTTGTTGTTGTTTTTTCTGTAAGGAATATTCTAATTCCTTTTTTACCCTTCTAGGAAGATAATGATGAAATTGAAAACAATTTAGGTGCCTCCTCTTCTGATCTAATTGAAATGAAGGTAAATTGAAAATGTAGCTGTATTTCAGATAAACAGTATTCACTCTGTGCTCATACTGCAAAAGAGCAAACGGGACAAAATAAGATACTTAACAATAATTTAGCCTAAAAGTGTCTTACTCAGATTTAGCAAATTAATGTCATGTTTGGTTTTTTTAGTTTGCTATTAAGACTTCTTCCTGCTCTACTTCTGTTGCAAATAAAAATGTTTTTGCAACAGAATGAAAACTGTGCCCCAAAATAAAGTATTCCAGAAGTATTCTGATATTTCTCCTTTTGAAAAGTCATGCTAGTTTGATTTTTCAGAAATGGTTTCATCTTTCTCTTGACAAGATGTCAAGTAGTACAAAGATGTAACATATTTTGTTGTTCTTTTCACTCTGTAGTCGATGTGATACACAAGTGCTTTGTTGCTCCATTTCTTTAATATTCCACATCAACTGCAAGGACACTATTGTGGTTGAAATTTTGATTTGGCTTTAGTATCAAAAAAAAAAAAAAAAAACCACCAACTCAGTTCAAATAGACTGTGAAAACCAGAGTGATTTGTAATAGATGAGTTGGTTTGTATTTTTAATCTTCTGAGGGCGGTTAGTGGTGGTCAGATTATTTTTCTATGTTGCAATACACTTTTTCAAAATCCTGATTCTGTGTTCATTTTCCCATACAGAAAACAGAAAAACTGCGCTGGGAGCCAGGTACTGTTAAAGAAAAACATATTCTTGTCTTTTCAACTAATACTTTTTAAACCATTAACTATAAAAAAAAAAGAAATCAAAAAAAAAGAAAAAATATATATAATTTGTATTATTTTTATGATGAACAATCCAGATCATGCAGGGTCATAGAGATTGGAAACCCAATCATATCCCCAGATCTGTGAAGTAATGCTTGTCATCTTTGAAATATTTTCAGTGAAATGAAATGGTTTAAAAACCTGTTAAACTACATATATGAATTTAGAGAAACTAATCACAGCCTAAAAACTAAAGATTCTACCTGTAAACAGATCTTGTGATATTGCATACACCTTAAACTTTATAATTGAGTAGAGAGCAGTGAAAGCAGGAAAAAGATATTGTAGGGCATTAAAATTTAAAGTTTAGTTACTGGATACAGAAGAAAGAAGAGATTTTCTTCCTGGAAATTCCATACAGATACTTTTCACTTTCTGGACTGCAAACACACTCATGCACCATCAGAAGATGCCCAGTTTTCATGTTGGACTGTCTGCTAAAAGAATTTCACAGAAATTAGGAAATTGAACTTGCAATGCAGTGATATGTTGAGTTAAGCACCCTGGACTTTGGAAGCTATATAGAGAAGAAACAGACCTGAACGATTTCGTGAAGAATATCAAGGCTCAGCCAGAAGGTTTTTGTTAAGTCTGTGGGGGCATTTTTCTTCGCTGTAACGTTTTAGGGTTGATACAGTAGTTTGTCAGAGTGCAGTTAGTGTAGTAGTTTTAACACTGTGTACACTAGGGTTTTCCAATCTCTGTGTAGCTTAGAAGTTCTCTTGGTGTTAGTGTGGCAGCCATGCCAGTTCCACATTTGTGATTGCTGTATTTCCCTGGTGATTAAATCTTGTGCCATTCTATTCCTGTTAAATCCGTAGAAAATGAGAAAATACTCGACATTTTGGGGGAAACTTGTAAATCTGAACTACTTAATGAAGAAACTTCTGCAGTGGAGCAGCCACATGCACAGGAAGCAAGTAACGTGGTGCCAGGCAAGAGGCTAGCCGAGGAAGAGGACGCTCTTGCTGCTGCTCATTTGGAGGAAGATGCTTTAGATTTGGACAGCAAATCGGAACAAGCTTTGGCAAGGAAGGAAGCGAAGCGTTTAGTTGTAGCAAAAGGGGAGACAAGTGAACAGACAATAGAGGAAGAGAAACTGGACTCTGAATCTTTAGTAGTAGAGACCCTAAGCGATCAGAGTAGCAAACGATCCCAAGGCCTGGAAGTCTCTAGTGGGGAAACAGCGGAAAAAGGCGCAGGTCCCGAAGCCAAAGATAGCAAAGAAGATGCCAAGAAAACAGAAGACAAAGCTAATTCTGAGGAATCCCCTGCTACTAAAGAGTCCTCAACCAGTGAGGGCGGTGATCAGAAAAAGAGGTTTGTTTTTTCTCCGTTCTAGACCAGATGCTATCTTTTTTTCATTGGTCATTAAGTGATGCGAATAAGCTGTTTCCTTCAATTGGCCACCACGACTGATGAAATTGTAGCGTATTCCTAAAGAATCTGTTGTATTTCTCCTTGTACAGATCTTTAGTAAACACACAGGGTTTGATTTCTTTCCTTACTCAACCTTCAAAGGTTGTTTTCTTAAATTACTCTTTCTTTTTATACTTCCAAATGAAAGTCTTTTTAAGAATCTGACTTCCCTTATTTCTTGTCAGATTTCTTAAATCAAGCATACAAAGGTGTGTTTTGTTTGCAAAGCTTTTTCTGGTAGGTATTTAATTTTAGCATTTTCGTAATTTATAGTTAGTCATTTTTCCTTTCTGACTTGAATAACATAATCTTTTGTCTTTAGCCCTGGTGAGGATGCAGACGCAAAAATAATCTCAAAAGATGAGAAAGGTATGTTTCTTTTTAAAAATAAATATTTAAGTCTTAACAATTGTTTTGGGAAACTGTTTTTGTAGTAGATGGTGTGTTTTAGAAGCAAAGAATTGGAACCTATGTAGTTTTTAAATATACAAAATTGGCCTCCTCTTTCTGGATATTATTTATGCAAAGAAAAATTGAGATCTGCTTTTCTTTTAATGGATATTTCTAAGACTATCTGTGTTGTGTCCTTCTGTTTTTCTTTTGATCTTCAAAGGAAAGACATTTGAATAAAGATAGCATGTTAGAAATGTTTTGGAAGAAGTATTTCTCCTCAGTGAAAGCAATTATGAAAAATTTCTTTAACCTCGAAGCAAGATAGTGTTTGGCAAAAATGCAGATAGACTGCGACCCACTTTGTGTGGTTTGTGAAAGTCTGGAACTGAACCTTATGAAGACTAATAAAACAGTAAAGATATTTCAGAGGAGACTGGAAACAGTATCCCAACTTACGTGCTTCCAGTTGACAAGCAACTACTAAAATTTGAGTAAATCAGAAACTTTAGAAAAGGAATCAAGATTCTTCCCTGGTTTTACTCTAGTACATTTCTCAGAAAAGAGAACTCGACTGGTAATACTGAAATCATGGAAAAGCTTGTTAGGCTCACATCCATAAACTCAACTGTGACAAGAAGTCCAAGTCAATCATTCAGTGCACTTTGCCAGCTACTAGCTCCTATTCTCTTTCTCTCCAGCACCAGAGATAACCTAAAGGATGAACAACCTTATTGTTCTACCGAAGAAGTGATTTTGCTTTAGAGATTTTTGTGCCAGTGTTCAAGTTAATCTTGAACTCTCATTTATCACTAGATCTTGGGTTTTCGGATTTTGCAAGTTTGTAAAGATTTCTATATAAAAAAATCCTAGTTCAGATATCAGATGGGAGTTCTGCTATTCTTATGTAATTAAATTAAACCAGGACATTTCTGACTTCCTCAACTGAAGTGATGGGTGAATTCTTAGTACCTCAGTTGTAATCCATGTGAGCTGAAACTGAGAAAGATTTTTGGGCTTTCTTTATGATGAATGTCATTCCTTGAGAGTTTCGGTTCATCTGCATTCCATCATCACTCCTTCTGGAGTCCTGGAGGCGAGGAGGATAAGACACAAGAACTAAAGGGTCCTAACACTGTTCTGCAGACCTTGCAGATCTTCAGCCTTTTCCTGTGAGTGCATAGTTATTTGGAT
Organism: Tinamus guttatus; assembly: GCF_059628265.1. Taxonomy (NCBI): domain Eukaryota; kingdom Metazoa; phylum Chordata; class Aves; order Tinamiformes; family Tinamidae; genus Tinamus; species Tinamus guttatus. The sequence goes on from NW_028289177.1 coordinate 46,357, forward strand.
CTACCCAGACAAATTCTAAAGAGCCCTGGTTACTCCAAATAACGAACTGTTTGGATTAAGGCATCCCTGAAGAATGACATAACATACTTTTGTTGCGCCTATCAAAGACTGAAGATTCTTTCTAAAAAAATGGACTTCAGTACTAATGCCTTTAGGAATATGAAACACCAGAGTTGTTTTGTTTTGTTTCTTATTAGGTCGCAATGCTAACAGTTCTAATAGAAACTTTTGGGTGAGTGGACTTGCCTCCACTACCAGAGCTACAGATTTGAAGAACCTGTTTAGTAAATATGGGAAGGTAAGTCTTTCAGTGTTTTCACTTGACTCTGTCTTAATAAGAATGTCTATGTTCCTGCTCCTGCAAATACCAGTGAAAAGAAAATGGCAGATTAGAAATGGAGCTTGCACTTCTTGCTATTAAATGGTGCTCATTACAATGAGGTTAATGTATTTTTCTGTCATTTGGAAAGGTGGTCGGTGCAAAAGTGGTCACCAATGCTCGTAGTCCTGGTGCTCGCTGTTATGGCTTTGTTACAATGTCTACAGCTGAGGAAGCGACAAAATGTATTACTCATCTCCACAAAACCGAGTTACATGGGAAAATAATTTCTGTTGAAAAAGTGAGTAGTTTGACAAAGATACCTGGTCAGCATTAGTTTGTACAAACAATTGAGACCAAGTTCTCAGTTGCTGATGTGCCAAATAAATTTCAGGCAAAAAATGAACCTACTGGGAGGAAGCCAATTGAAAAAAAAGAGGGTGACATGAAGAAAGAAGCAGCCAGTGAGAGGTACTGTTATACAGATTCTTTGTCGGTAGATGTTTTGCTGTTCTTCAGTTTAAGTTGATTTGTCAGGAAAAACAAAGTTATGTTAAGAAATGTCTGTGGTAAATATTAAAAGAGTTCATCTTTCCAACTTTTACTGCAAGATGCACTGCTGTTGATGTTCATTCCCTCTCTTTTATGTGCTTTAAGCTAGTCCATGGAATCTTGCATTTTGAAGCACCCCTTTTATTTTAGCTACATTTTTCAGAAGAGATTGTGGTACTCTATTGTCATAAATCTATGGAAAAGCCAATTTGAGAATTTTTGGTCAATGTGTCACGCTGTTTCTTCTTTAAATCCTATTCATGAGAACAGGACTTTCTAATGTTAATGCCATCACAGTTAAACGGTCAGTTTTCCAAAATCCTTTTCCCAGAACATGCTATGCTATAGCACTACGGTTCTTTTTCCCACTTGAATATTAGTGAAAGTAGCTGAAAGACATAAAATCCTTTGCTTTAATTATTTTCTTCTATAATAAATCCTATTAAATGCTATTTGCTGCCAAACTTTTTGCCTCTGCTCACCTAGTGCTCAGAAAGGCTTGTCCGTTTACTGTGTAATATTACCTTGCTTGTGTTTGGCAGCAGCACCACAGAAATGCTTCACATTTACACTTCATAAAGTGTCATGTCATCTTATAAGAATCTCGTTTGTTTGTTTTCTTTTTGTATATAGTTGAATTATCCAAACCTTGACAAAGTTTTTACAAAACTGCATAACGTGATCTGCTTGTATTGTGTTAAAGCAGAAGTTGTAGAAGGAAATCTGTAGAAATATAATTAGGATCCTTTTAGCAGATCAGAACTCTACTTTGTTAGTGTGTTGCTAGCAATTTTTTCTCCTTTATTTTTCTTTTCTTTTGTTCTATATTACTTTAATCTGTGTCAATATCTGTCTGTAGAGCTGGCAGTGTTAAAAGGGATGAGAAATCTGACCAAAAAGATGATTCTAAAAAAACAGAAGACAAAGATGAAAAAGAAAGAAAAGATAAAGATGAATTGAAGCCTGGTTCATCAGATCAGCCCAAAAGTACCAAATCAGGTAATGTGTCTACTGTGTGTGTGTGTTTTTTTTTTTTTTTTTTTTCCCCCAGTTGTAAAGGACACAGTTAAATATAATCAATTGACAGCAGTTATTTTCAGACTGCTGGTTTGGGGAATGTTTTGAGGTTTCTTGGGTGAAAATACAAATAGTGAAATTTGCAGGGGTAGGGAGAGTAACATTATTTCATCCTTAACAGGAGTATTTGGAAAAATGAAATTATTTTTGAAGAGAAGATTTAAGTGCCTGCTTGACTTTTTAGAGGTTATGACTTCTAGCACTGAAAGGAATGGCCTGTGTAACAGAGTTCTTCCCCTCACCCTCTCCCTTTCCTTTCAACCTCCGATTTATTTAGGAAGTAAAGGAACAGAGAGAACAGTAGTAATGGATAAATCTAAAGGAGAACCTGTTATTAGTGTGAAAACATCAACTACATCAAAAGACAGAGTAAGTAATGTTTCTGCAGAGGAACGCTATACGTAAGGTTTTTTTAGGAACAGGTATTAAATCCTGCTGTTACATGTACTGATGTACATGTAAACATGATGTACTGCATGTTTACACATACTGATTCATCTGGTGGGAGTTTCTATGATATGGATTAAGATCTTAATTAGTAAAATACTTTGTATATGGTTGATACAATATTCAGTGGTGAAATCCATCCAAAATAAATGAGGGAACCTAAGACTTCTATGTTCATATATGATGTTTCTGCCATGTTAAAACACACCTCTTTTTTACGTGAGGACTAAGCTTTGGCGCATATGCGTGGATGGAAATAACTGCTTAGAGTATCATTTGTTACAGTATTCCTTTTGTCAGTGTACTCCCTTAAGTTTTTCTATTTCAATATTAAATACAGAGCGTTAAGAGTCAGGATCGCAAATCAGAGAGCAGAGAGAGACAAGGCATTGTGCCATTTGACAAAATTAAAGCACAACGAAAAATGAGAGAGGCAGAACAGCGCCGGTAAGAGCAACAGTGAAATTGGTTCTTTTTATTTCCCCCCAACGCTCCCCCCTTTTTTTTTTCCTCCTAGAATGAAGGTAATAATTCCAAACTCCAGGCACCCAAGTTTAATTAGGAAGGTGCCAGGAGAAGGGTTATCTTTCTCAAAATAAGACCTTGCCTAGTCACATTCAAAGTCTCCATAGCATTTGAAATAAAACAAGATGAATATTTTTATATTTAAGTATATTCCATCTATGGATAAATTGTAGGATTTTTCAACAACCGTTCAAAATTTCCACTATGGATCCTTCTAATTAAGAACCTAATTCAAGTAATTGACTACACCTGTTTTTGTTTGTTTGATTGTTTGTTTTTCCTTTTCATGATGTTTAGTAGAGGCTGGAAGTAATAATAGCTATACTTCACATTCCTTGCTAAAGCTGAGATCTGAATTCCATGCTGAGACATTTTCCAGTCGTTAACAAAACTTTACAACTTATGTAAGGAAAGTTGAATTGGATAGAGGAAATGCTTTCATCATTCTTAATGGAGAAAGAAAAGCTAATCTGTCCTAACTAGATTTCTGAGCTGTAGTGGAGTCCCAATACCCAGCTTACCTTTCCTGCTTCTTTAGAGTTTGATGTTATATTTGAATAGAAGGAAATAGCTTGGGGCATTTGAATTCAAATTCTCGTAAGTGTACAGGGTCATTTTCCTCCATAGATGGATACTTAGGGAACAATGGATTCCATTACAAATAAAGTAATTTATGTGTATGTTAAGTGTTTGCCCTTTCTCTTCCCCTCCACAACATCAAACTTAGATGAATTGACCCAACTTTGCATTTATTGTGAGTTTAATCTTCTTTTCCATTAATCTTAATTTATTTGTTGAAATGTTAGATCTGTAACCATTCTTTTCGGTTAAAGTAGTACGCATGAGCGTCGGGAAAGACAGCAGCACCTGCAAACTATCCGGGAACGAGAAGAAAGGGAGAGGCTTGAGATTGCTCGTGAGAGACTGGAAATTGAAAGACAGCGTCTGGAACGAGAGCGAATGGAAAGGGAAAGACTAGAGAGAGAAAGAATGCACATAGAGCATGAAAGGAGAAGAGAGCAGGATCGCATTCAGAGAGAGAGAGAAGAACTGCGGCGCCAGCATGAGCAACTGCGCTATGAACAGGAACGTCGATCTGCAATGAGAAGACCATATGACATTGATGGCAGGTAAAGCTGGCAAACACAAGGGGAAAACATGCTGCTCCTAGGTCTGTCTTGTCAGCTGCATTATGAAAAGTTATCTTTCTCCTTCCGTACCTTTCTCAGCTTCCAGTATTCTGCAGTGGTCAGCTGCATTGAGATGATCGCGTTTAACAGCCCCAACAATCTACCTCACTGAATTTGTCCCATTTTGAACCTACATGCTTCTGTCTCACATGGTTTGGAGGGAGAGAACAATTTCAAAAATCACTGTCTTGACTAAAATGAAATAATGATTTCTCCCTTAGGAGAGACGACCCATACTGGCCAGAAGCAAAACGAATGTCAATGAATGACAGATACCATTCAGACTTCAGTCGCCAGGATCGCTTCCATGACTTTGATCATCGGGATCGTGGCCGTTATCAAGACCATTCAATAGACAGGTTGGTGTTGTACCTTCACTGTGTTGCCTGAAACCAAAAGGCAAAAATGTTATATCATGTTGCTTTTTGCCGCCTTTTCTGTACTGTTTGTCTTTTGAAATCCTATATAACTTTGTATCTCTGAAGAGATCTGTACTATGCTATGAGTTAAACCTTTTGTCTGTCAGGCTTGTTCAGATTGTTCTGCTTGTCACACTGCTTCAAACTGTTTTTGGTAGGATTCTGGAAAAAAAAAATAATAGTGCTTTAGACGCCTAGCATTTTCCTCTAGGAACCTATTTAAACTGAGAATATTGTTTTATACTTTAGGACTAATTATGTTTTCCAGCAAGCTAAAGTGTGTCATAGCTTCCGTATATTCCAGCTGTTTGTTAGCATTTTATGGAAGCAGGATTTTCTATCTGTGAAAGTCTTGCACTAATTGAATTGTTACAGACTAGTGTGTATTTTGCTAATGGAATATCGGAATCTCATTTGAATTGTCTGTTTGTAGGAGAGATGGATCAAGAACAATGATGGCAGATCGGGATGGACAAGTGAGTTCCTTTTAGAGACTTCTGGAGTTTTATAAAACTACAAAGTGTCTATTTTTTTATAAACCCGTTCAATTTTTTTCATCTTCAACCCATTTTATATATGGTTATAAACCCGTAACAACTAGATTATGTAGACTGAAACTCATATCCATTATAAGAATATTGTCCTTTTTTTATAGGTAAGGATGAAATGTAGTTTGAATACTTGTTCATTATGAAAATCGGAGATAATTATTTTGACATGCTGTGAATGAAACAAGCGAAGCATGCCAAAAGAGATAGAATATTGCAAGTGATTATGAAGAAAATGCAAATATACAAAATACCTATGGAAGTGAACAGGTCACAGAGGAGGCTTCACTCTACTCAGTCGTTTGGAAATAACAGCAAAACTGATAAAGAAGTTGGCAAATTCTTAAGTGGATGGGAGGGAAAGGGGAAGACTATTGGGGCAGATTCAAGCAATGAGAGATGATTTTTGTCAAGTCTTGGAATCCTCAAATGCTGATGGCTATGCTGTGAGATGGAATAATTGCAGCTGGGTTACTTCTAACAAATATGGAGTCATGGTTGGGCATTTCTAAAAACATTCTTTGTCTTTTAGCATTATCCAGATGAGCGCCACGGAGGACCAGACCGTCATTCAAGGGATTCTCGGGAGAGTTGGGGAAGCTATGGATCTGACAGAAGAATGAGTGAAAGTAGAGGGATCCCCCCACAGTCCCGGTTAGTGTACATGAGAATGGTTTGGGGTTTTTTGTTTGTTTTCATGTACACCTGGTGAATATTTTCATGTGTAAAGGTTGGATGCTGTTTTGAAAGCACAGTTTTGCTTTATCCAAGTTTTACTCAAGTCTGTTCGTTTTGGATCGACAATAAATGAGTAGTTCCTTCAATTACCTTTGCATCAAAATGGCATGGTATTTTGCATTAGATAGCATGATTTTTGCATCAAAATGGCATCTTGGCTTGATTTTTTTTTTTAAACCAACTTCACATCTGAAAGTCCTCATGGTTTTGATTAATTTTTGTTTCTGTTTCTGTTAAGGCTTCACATTTTCATAGTAGTCTGTCTTCATGGTTTGTAATTTGTATTTGTTGGTAAGAGCATCCTATCAGCCTTTGAAAGGAAAGCAAGTCAGTAAAAGGAAAACAAGATTTGTACTTTTTGTACTACTTTGTACTTTTTTTTTTCTCTAAGTAAACTGGCCTACAAAATACAACAAAAATAATCTGATTGTCAAAACAGCAAAATGGCGCACTTGAAGAAAGAATCTGAGGAATCAGTACAGTGTGAAATGGGTTAAGAATATCCCGTTTTCTTGTGTAGCATGGTAGGGACCTTGTGTAGGCAGCCAGTTAGTAAGACTTGTCTAAACAGGTGTGTCCAAAATCAATACAAGATAGGTATGCCTCTTGGTGAAAACTTTGAATGTGTTTGTGACTGTGGCATTCTATTTTGAATCTATTTTGTATGCTCCAGTTAGCATAAAGTTACATGGATTTAATACCTTTGCAGAGATGGACGTGACTGGGGAGATCACGGTCGAAAGTTTGAAGGACATCAGGATCGTTCATGGCAAAGCAATGTGGATGGAGGAATGATAGGACGGGATCATGAGAGATGGCAAGGTATGCTTTGGGCACAAGCACTCATTAGGTGTGCTACCGCTAGCAGAAATTACAAGCATTATTAGTCTTGGAGATAAAAGTGAAATGGTTGATATTGCTGTATGTAAACTTTTGTAGGTGGAGGTAGAGGCAGACCTGGCCATGTGATGCATCGGGGAGGCATGTCAGGGTAAGAATGTTTTGAGGAACAAAGTACTCTTTCTTGTCCTTTAAGGGGAAGGGAAATTGGAAGGTCTGTTGTACTAAAATTATGAAGAAAAAAAAAAAACACACTCTTTTTCTACCTGATTTGTTATTTAGATGCCAGGGAACTAAAAAAATACTCCAGTGCTTTTTTATCTACTGTATCCTGCTCAAAACAGTGAAAAATTATGCAGGAGAGGTAAAACATGCATTCTTTCAGCCTGACAACCAAAGTTGCAAGAGAAAATTAAAATACCTGAATCTCTCCTTCCCCCCCGCGCCCTCCTCCCCCCTTCTTAGGCGTGGAGGTTTCATGCAAGGTGGCAACCAAAGCCAAATGATGCATGGAGGAGGAATGCAAGGAGAAGGATTTGCTGGCCAAGAGAGAGCGAACAGACCCACTGATCCACGTTTCAACCGTCGCTACTGAATGCGTTTTAATTTTTAATGCAAGATGGCAACAGAAATGAATCTGTTACCCAGGGTTACCATTAATCGTAACTTATGGGTTTCTTTAAGTGTAATTTTTTAAGCTGCTGCCATATTATATATCCTTAAGCCAATGTGAACTCATTTGTTTTGTAATGTGTTGTTCATATCCCATTTAAAATGTTTGTTAATGAAGCATTCCATTTTCCATTAATAAAAACAGTTTACAGTTAATTGCTTTGTTTCAGAAGTCACTGGGAGTAACTGGAAACTGGGAGTTTTGGAAACCAGCCTGTCTCAACTCTATACTAACCTCCCCCCCCTTTTTTTTTTTCTTTCCTAAGATAACATTTGAAAATCCTTTACAGGTCTCCCCTTGTGCTATCAGGAAGAGCTCCCTGAACTACACTTGACATTATTACTTTAGAAATCTTAAAATTAATTAATTTACAAATTCATGCAAGAATTTTAGTTGACTGCAACTGTTAGAGTTTGAACAGCCTGTTCCTGCAAAATAATGTGATTTACAATCCTGGAGGACAAGTGGTAAAGACGCCCCATGCCCCCCCCCACTTCTGTTTCATGTTGGGAGGCACTGTGCACCATAATACTGAATTTAGGTTATTCTTCACTGTGTGTACAGTGCTGTCCCCAGATTCACCAGTACAGCTTCTATAACAGAAAATAAACAATGTTGGCAGTAATGACTTGCAGAAACAAGTCAGAATCATTTCTTTTTAGCCTCTAAAGTGTCAGGATAGCCTGAAACTTTATTGGTTTCAAGTCATTAAGAGTACAATTATGTAGCAACCTACAATTCCTTTGGGGGGGGAAAAAAAAAGTAGACGCACCCACTGTAGCTGTGCTTTGATACTATTTTCAGAATACGTTGAGAACTAATAGATGGCACTGGTGCAGAGCTGTGTCACTTTGTCGTACGCAAAATATAATTTATCTTTGTTTAGTGATCTCTGGGTCAATGTGGCCTGACTTGCCCACCAAGTTATTCTTTCTTGATGAAATAGGTGCTCTGGTGAGAGCACTGAGATGTAAAACCTGCCAACCTTAATTAGAAAGTCTGTTACTTTCATCAGCATGGTCAATATTTAATGGCATGGAAATGTAAAGCTCCAGCACAGCCAGCGTGTCCAGTTCAGCTTTAAGGTCAGCATCTCCCTGTGTTCAGAGGGGATGTAACAACCCTGAAGGACTGAGATTTCCTTTCCACACAAGAGCAAGCTCTATTTACACCAGCACGCAGTCATGTATTGGAGGACACCCCCACCTTCTCACTGATCTGTTCTGCTTTTTGAGGAATCTAGAGAAATCTATGACCCTGACCATTTTAATATCTGACAACCTACCTTGCAAAAGAAGTATAGTTTTTCATCTGAGGAGACAACAGTTCTGATAAAAGAATTCTTTCTGAGCACTAAGAAAAAACAAAAACCTATGTTAAGATTTCTCTGATGTTATCCTCCTTATTATGGTTACTGCATCTGAAAATCAGATTTAAGTTAGGATAAAGAGCTTGTTTCCTCTAGCCTTATTAAACTGCACCTGCCTCTAATCCAACTAGATGGCCACATTGAGCATACACAATTCTAAAAATGGTGATGGTTTGTCACCTAACCACTGACAGAATAGGCAATGGTAAAAGTTTTACTGTAGCTCTCATTAGCATTCTGCATCACAGAATTCTAAAAATGCACTTCTGCAATTTTGCCATTAAAAAGAAGTACTGCAGCAAACACTGGCAATTCCCGTGACACGGTCACAGGCAACTGGAAAGCAGCTTTTATATAAAGAATGTGCTCTTTGTCCAACAGATCACTCCTTCCTCAGGGAGCTTGAAGACAATTGCTTGTCTTCAAAATGCATCTTTTGTTGCTGTCTTTGAATTTTTTAATTCTTTTAGACTTGTTTTGAATTAGACAACATTCACTTTCAAGATGTTCAAGTTGTTCAGAAACAACTGTTCAGATGGCAAATTTGGAAGCTTTAAAAACAGGGTTATGTCATGTATAGTAATATAGTATAAAATCACTTCAGTAAAACTGATCCATAATATCTGTTGAAGTCTCTAATCATTAGAATGGTACAAAAATAATTGTAGCCTGTGAGCTAAAATCAACTTAAATACAAAGGGAAGTTCCAAAGTTTTTTATTGTAGCCCTTGCATGGTTGAGCTGCCCTCTCAAGGGATGGACTATGCAGCATCCTAAAGGCAAGATAGCATGAAGACAGCCATGAACCCTGGAGAATGTGTTCATTTGACAAGTTCCTTCACATACTTCCAGCCTTCCATGGTGTATTCACAGGCCCTGGTGGGAGCTACAGACAAGGCAGACATGACTGTCTGCACTCCTGCAAGGAAAGCACAAGAGTTATCCCAAGAGCATCATTCAAGCCAAATTTAATAATGTTACATCATGAGTCTCTTTAAACTCAGGCTGAAAATCTAGTTTTATTTCAGAAACTTTCAAATACACTGAGGCTTGAACAATCCTTGAATTTTATTGTCTCGATAGACCCTATGCCACAGGAATTCTAACTTCATGACCAGCATAAGGGATAGAGAATTACAAGGTTAAAACAAAGAACTGAAACTTGTCTAAGTTTCTTTTTATTCTTGGCCCTGCCACAGACTCTGTGGATGGTTTTGGACAAGTCACAGTATTTATGGACTGTGTTTCCTCTTACTTACATGACAACTATTTGTTGCACTATAAAAATTCTGAATTTACTAGGCATTTATAACACGCTTTGTCCTTCAAATAGGTTCTCTATAAAGCTAGCAGTGCTAAGAACACTCATCCCTCTGAAAAGATCAGAAGTTGATTTCAGATATACTAATAGTATTAAGAATTTATGCACTCTTTAAACTTAACCTAAAGGTTGAGTGTTCTCAGAAGTGATTTTTTTTTTTTTTTAACCTCTGGTTTCCCCGATTAATATCTGCAATAATGAATTTCCCTATTCGTGCATAAACTGTATTTAGTTCTTATGGGGCCACAGACTCCCAAAATTCAATCTCATGCCAAGGAATAGTGTATGCAAACCTGCCTTGGGGCACAGATAAAGCAAGTTTTGTAGGCAGAAGAAATATCATCTCCTTCAGTTAGGAAAAGCAGACAGGCTTATGGGAACATATTCACCTCCTCCCTTCATAGTTGGAAATCAAGGTATCCAGAAATGAAGTGAACTGCCCAAAGTCACCCAGTGAAGGAATGGCAAATGGGTCATGGGTCCCAGCCCAATGCTCCTCTCACTGGAGTGGAGTATCTACCAGCCCTTCTTCATCATTGAGTTTAGGAGGACAGTATCAAAGAAAGACTTCAGGTTAATATCACTTTTCACCCCTTACTCCATTTCACAATTTACTGAGAAATTATTTACCTTTATTCCAGGAGTTAGAGGGAGAAAAGTCAAATTTTGGAGTGGATGGAAGCTGAAAAGAAACAGAGACAAAAACATAAATTATAACACAATCCACATGACCTTGGAGAAGCCTCTTGAACTCAGATCTCAAAGAGGTGTCTAGCCTCCCTAAGCTCAAAAGAGATCAGATGTGGCTTAAAGTCTCATCTTCATCTTTCCCACAGCATAAGGTGGTGTCAGAGGGTAGTATTCATCCCTTAGGTGCTCCTGAAAAATATCCTCGCAATTACCTAAGCAGTTGTCTGCTTAAAATTGTATATTAGTCCATAATAGTCTGCAGCATGGAAAATAATTTTTAAACCTTTAAAGGCTTCTTCTATTCTGAGTATTTTTAAAACTAAGGATTACTCAAAGATAAGGGACTACTTGGATAATTTGTATTCAGCTTGACTGTAAGGAGCTTGATAAAGTAGTTCTTTAAGGAAGAAAATCTTTTCATTAATTTTTGAAAAGCTTATAGGATATCCTGATAAATTCTTAGAAATACCACTACATAATGACATATCTCTGGATGGGCTTTCTCTTTCTTCTTTCAAACAAGATCTATGACCAATTGCTCTTCGCTATGTTTAAAATTTTATTCTTCCTCCATTTCAATCCTCCTTAAAATATTCCCAGTGTAAACTCCAGATTCAACAGCAAAACTCTTGTCAACATAATTGAAACCAGAATACTTTCCCCATGCTTTCAGAGAATGTGCTTTGTTTGCTAACTATAGTAATCTGCACATTCCTTACCTCCCAGCCAATGTAATTTGTCCATTCTTGAATAGCTGGAGGAAAGGTTTCTTGGGCTTTTTTGAGAGCTTCAGCACCTTGCACCCCACTGCCTAGCAGCCCCTGATCATACACCATGTATACAGCAGCTCCAGCCAGGCTTCCTTTGATGATAAACCTGAAAGAATCAGAAGCAGTACCAGCTCAGCTCGTATTATGTATATAGCTCAGTTCACACTATGTTTATCAGTGTACCTTTCCCAGCAGGTGTAACGCACAAAGAAGCAGCATTTACAGAGCAGTTGGAAGGTCATAAATGTTTTACTGTAATGTCTTATTACTGTCCCCCCCCCAAAAAAAATTAAAAAAATGTAGGAAGATATCTAGCAAGCCTCCCTTTCTTTCTACATCGAATATTTCCTATCAACCCCTCTCAACCATAACCAAGTTCACATATCATCAGTGATACTTTTGAAGAATAAAAAAGTGAAAATATCAAAATATGCCACTTTGAAATGTCTGAAAATCATGACAAAAACTACTACTAAAAAAAAAAAATTTAACTGCGGGTAATAAATCCATGTTTATGATGGTTCTTCTTGCCTAGTTAGTAACTATATAGACTAAATGAGTAACTACTCAGACACCAGACTTGGCAGTCTTTTCTTAAGCTCATTAGACTCCCATTAACATCTGGCCATGCCAGTTCCTGCACCGCTTATGCTTTAAAGGGTTCCCCACAGCATGTACAATGTGAAAAGACCAGCAGCAACTTGATAAATGGAAGAGAATACTTGACCCTTCTTTATTTTGTCACTCTAAATAAGGGAACATTTTTCAAAAAAATCACAGGGAAGAGTGTTTCCACACCCGGCAAACAAGAACTTGCCAAAGCACACAGCATGTAGCAGCTACAGCCCCTGAGAAAAGGCAAATGCATAATTAGACCCACACCTTCACAGAATCTGGGGGATTTCTCTGTTCAAAGAGTCCTGCTCGCTCCCTCCCGCTGCACCCCCCCACCAACGGGAGGAGCCGCGAGCGCAAGGGCATCCCGGCCGGCGCTGCGACCCTTCCCGGGAGATCTGCTGCGTCTAGGCCCGCAGGAAGAGCCTCCGGGCCCCGGCCAGGCCTTTGGGTGCGCAGGGGCAGAGAGCGCAGTGCGCGGCCGGACCAACCGCGACGGCGGCCCCCTTGGCCGGGCGGCGGCGGGGACGACGCGGCGGCCGCGCGGGGACTCACTTGACAGCGGGAAGGAGCCTGGCGGCCATAACTCCGCCAAGGGCAGCGCGCCGCCGCGCAGTATGCCGGGAGATGGCCGCGTGGCCAGGCGAGCCCTGTTACCGAGAGCCCGGGACAACCGCGGGGTGGCGGGGCCCGAAGCAGAGGTCGCGGGAGGCCCGATGGCGCCCACCCTCGCCCTGCCTCCTCTGGCTGGCAGAGAAGGCGCCTCCCCTCGGCAGATGTCATGGTGGCGGAGGCGGGGCCCGTGCTGTGGCAATTGCAGCGCTCAAAGCGAAACGGCGCGCGGGGCTCGCGGTTCCCTGTAACTGCTCGTCGGGAGCCGCCGCGCGGTTCCACCGCGCGTCCCGGGAAAGGGGGGAATCGGGCGTGAGGCGCGTGCGTCCCAGCGTGCGGGTAGATGGGGCCCCGCGCTGTGTTTAGTGCCCGCCCAGCGACCGCATTTTAGAGCGAGTTCGCTTTCCTGGGCGCGGGGCTGGTGGGTCAGGAGCGGGACCCGGGCTGCAGCGGCCTCCTGCCTCCTCCCGGGGAGCGGCAGCTCCTGGTAAGTTGGTGTCGCCAGAGCTGCGGAGGTCCCGCCTAGGCAGCCGCACCTCGAAACAAGGACCTCGCTGCAAAGTCCAAAGGCTCCACTTCCCCCGCGTGAATTTTAGTCGTCACATTGAACAATGTGTAAGGTAAGAGGAAAACAAGATGAATATTCAGCACTAATTTTCATTTCTCTTTTTTTTTTCCCAAGATTGTTGATCAGATCTTTTATTATTATTTCCCTGTGTCTGCTAGAGTTTTACACAGAACAGAGGAAAGGGCATGCTAGTTTTAAATATGTTTGCAAAGCTGTGGAAGTAGGTGAAATGAGTTTAGCAGAACTCCTGAAAACTTTTTGAAATTTGTCATGTGTTCACTGTTTCTAACTGCTCTGCCTGCGAAAGAATTTCTAAAGCTAGAAAAAGAACTCAGAAAATATAGAGAAATCGTATTGGCTAGTGATGCTCAGCTTGGTAAATGAAAGTTGTTAGTATTTATTAAATTCTAATGATAACTTAAGTTTTGAATTATCCTTCTGCAGGACAAGTTCGAAAGAGAGAGAAATACAGAAACAAATCCCACAGCTTTTTGCCCTGCCTTGTGTGTTTTACATATGGCTGGCATGCTGGGGTGCCTAAGCATGGAAAAGAACATGTAAATGTAAGTTGTCTGTGTGCTTTTGGTTCTGTGCCTTTTTTTTTTTTTTTTTTTCCTATGGACAGCTGCAGATGTTTTAGGGTGTTGGGAGAAAAAGATACTTGTTTAATTAATTTTGCATTTCAGACTTGATGCCTTTTGTTGCCAAATATGTGTGTAAGAATATAAAATAGAATGCAGCAGTACAAACTGCAGAAGACATTTACTGTAATATAAGACTTTCAACTCAGGGTTTAAACAAGGAATCTGTGCTGACTCCACAAGTTTTTCTGGATTGTTCCAATAGGGACAGACATTTTAAAAATAATTTCCTTTGCCCAGTTCTTTTAGGACAGACAGGCAGAAGAGTCACCCCAAAGCAAATGAATGGCTGGGAAAAAATAGTAGCAGAGAAGGCAGGGAGATGGATGATTTCCTGAAGATCCTTCCAGACTTGTTTTTCTGCCACCCCTGCTCCTATCTTCCCTTATGACAGCAGTCTTCGTTGCCTGCAGTCCGGCCACTTCGCTGTTTCCAGGGTTACTTCCTCTGAAAAGGGAGTTCATTGCCTGGCATAGCCACAGCCTAACCTTGTTAGATGAATGTGAACGGTTTGCCGGACTGTGGTGCTGCCTTTGTTTAATAGGGAAAAGCAACTACTTTGTAGCTCTTTGTCAAAGGATTAAGAGTTCATGTGCTTCCCTCTCTCCATTCTTGCCTAAGATGACTTTATCCCTCAGTGGAGAGATTTTTCAGACAGAGCCTCTTGGCTCTCTGATTCTACTCAGCATCTCGGATATATGGAGGGTAGAAAATGACTTTACTTACCTCATGCAGGTTGGATTGCAGCACCAGAAGAGGAGATTACAGCGTTTTGGCTGAGGTGCTCAGCTTCAAGACTCTATTCTTTTTCTTCACAACTTTGAGGGATATGAAGGCAGTTGGAAAAGTCCTTTGTGCTACAGGAGTCATAGTTGGGCTCCTGGCTTTCTTCTGGAAAGACGCTTTTGATCCAGGTAGGCTTACCAGGTGAAGCTAGAATGTAAGTCATGTAAGAGAAGAGGTTGAATTTCAAAACACTGACTAGTCTTATTGTTTCTTGTGGTCTTAACAGAGTTTATTGGCTCCCAAGCGCTCTGTTGCTCCCAAGACCAGAGAGGGTTTGAAAGAATGACAGAATGACCTAACAGCATTTACAAAGGAATCTGCTATGTAGGGGAAAAAAAAAAAGGCATGTATTTTGCCACTGCCTTCCTGTTTTTTGCTTTGATAGCAAGCCTGATGGGAGCAGAGGCCATCCCTTGATGTGTTCAGTGCTCAGCACAAAAAGCACTGCAAACTGATGATAAAGAACAGATAAATTATAAGCAGAAGGCAGGAGGCCTAGAGCCTGCCTATGTTCTGAATCTTTCTATAACCAATGAAAACTGACGTAATCCTTGAAAGATATTGATCTAGGAACCCAAATAAAGAGCATGTGACTGGGTTGTGTTACATAAATATGTTGTCATTCTTTGGCAATAATAGGTATTATATTCAAATAGAGGCATTATACCAAAGACAAAAAGATGCGGTAATAAAACAATACTGTTCTCGGACAGTTGGGCCTGGAAGAGTGTTTCATGATAACTGATCCATGCCAGTCACAGGCTTTCATCTAATTCCCACCTTCATGGAAGAATATTGAGCTGAGGAGGAGGGATTAGCTATTTTAATGCACTGGACTGTTTGATTTCCAGCATGCCGACTGCTGTGTGAGCAGAGAGGGTCAGACTGATCCTCCCACCCCATGGCTGAATTGTGAACTTGAAGTTGACAGAATGGAAATGACTGCTTGCTGCATGATAGAGGGGACAGGTCCTAACAGACTGCTCTGTGCCCGGATTTGTCAGACTAGCCCATTTCTCCTGTGACCTGGGCCAAAACAGATTGCTATGGCTGACTATCTGAAATGAGGTAGCAGCCATATCAATGAGGAGGCTAGAATGAGGAATCATTATTAATCTCATGGCTTATTTAGGTCAATCCTACCTCTTCACTGGTTCTGAAGAAGCATCAAAACTAGCAAAGACTTACACTATTTTACTTTAGAGCCCTGCTGGTAGCTAAAGGCAGCTTTTCACTTGTTTTGCCTGTTTTTTTTTTTTTTTTCTTCTCTTTCTCATTAATAAGAGAGCTTGTCTGGAGCCCGTGTTCTCCTCACTGGAGCCAGTGCTGGAATAGGGGAGCAGATGGCATATCATTATGCCAGCTTTGGTGCGGAAATTGTCCTGACTGCTAGGAGGGAAGCTGTGCTGCAGAAGGTAAGAGCTGCCTTGTATGAAGGAAGACATAAAGGATTTGGGCCTTTAAAGAGAAAGAGTGGTTGAGGGAAAAGGAAGGTGGTGGAGTAATATGTTTGCCAAACAGCTGAGTTATTTTTGACTGTAAGAACTGCTTTCTGAAGAAAGTGGGAACATGCCAGCAGCATGTTTTAAGCCCGACTTGCTGTCAGTGTTGTGTGTAGCCATTCTCCTCTACAACTGATCTCCATTCTGCTCTACACCCATCTCCTGAGCGGACCGCTTTGTCTGTGTTACATACACTGGTGCCATTTGCAATATCCCTCTGTTTTACCAGAAGGAAAGAACACTACGGACTGTGGAGGTACAGCCAAGAAGGGTGCTTGACCTGTAGAGGAAGAGGGGCATACAGTGCCTGAGCTACAATTTCTGTGAGATATTATGTCACTTTCCAGAGTCCAAACAAATCTATTCACAGTCTTTTCTTAAAGACTTCAGGCTTTCTGCAAGTCAGAAATTTTACCAGCTTGAATTGATCAGGCTCCCTTTGTCTGTAGTGTAAAAAATAGAGCAATATTTAGAGAAGGTACCTCTTAAATTGTGGGGAGAGATTACTTTTAGGGACTGTTCGGCAGTTGGAAGTGGTACAAAAGGAGGGATTTAGGGTTAGTGAGTGTAAGGATATTTCCTAAGAATATTTCAGCAAACAGCTAAACTGCATAAGAGCTAACTGCATAACATTACCTGGCACTTTCACATACTCATATATTTTAGAAAAAATATATATATAAATCATAACCCCAGTTCCAGAAGAATTCTCCTGGAGAAGGAAAAAAAAAGCCTTTTTTATGGTGAACTCTAATCCTTTTCCAAAGTAGTTTGAGTCTGTGTTTTGCCAATAATTACCTTAAGTTAGCTCATCTGGTTAAACAAATAGAGGTAGATTTGAAATAAGAGTGTGTATCTGTTCAGAACTGACTCTTGTTAGCTTAAACAGCAAACAACATCAACAACAGCAGCAAAAAAACATACTCAGCAAAACAGGGCCTTATCGTGCCTTTATTCCTCTTCTCTTCCCCCCACTCCATGTAGTTTAATCTTTGTGGGTTTTTTTTTTTTTATGTTTGGTTGTTGGTTGCTTTTCTAAAGGTGATGAAGAAGTGCCTGAAGCTTGGAGCAAAGAAAGTTTTTTATATCACTGCAGATATGTCTTCCTCTTCAGAGCCTGAAAAGGTGGTCCATTTTGCTGTCCAAAAACTGGGTAAGCTGAAGAAAAGTGTCAGGTGCTGAAAAGAGAGAAAAAAAATTGCTGGTTATTCCAGTTATATTGTATATTAGGCAACATTTTTGATTAGACTCAATATCCTCTTGTCCATTATGTCAGTGACTGAATTACTTCTTTATGTTCTTGGTATTCCTGACCTTGGAATTGTAAGAAACTGTGTGCCTGTGTGCTGGAGTACTGGTGATCTGCCAGTCTAGGAGCCATCAAACATGCATTATTTTAACTACTCTTCTGGCATTTCCACACACGCACATTGCCATACCAATCTTGGGTTTTTTGTTTGTTTGTTTGTTTTCCTGTTGCAAATCTGTACACCCATAGGATTTAATATAGATTGTACCATCAGCACTATGTGCCCTGTCTGCATTATCTTGAAATATCATTTTGGAGAGCTGCTGTCGGGAAGAAGCAGACTTTCTTCTATTTCTACTCTTGAGAAGTAGGCAGAGCTGCTCTCAGCTAAACATATTTCATGCTTCTTGATGGTAAAGCACTTTCCAGCCTTTCGAGGGAAGGACTGGTTGTTTCAGCCAGTAACCGTTTAGAGGATGGCATCTTTTTTTGACAGCTTTTTCTCCTGTCCACAGGGGGACTGGATTACTTGGTGCTGAACCACATTGGCATGACCCCTTTCCAGATGTGGGATGGAGATGTGGAACATACTCGCTGGCTCATGCAGGTAAGGCTTCCGAGCAGAGAGAGCCTGCATGGTATGGGGTGGGTCTGGCCTCTTCTGGGGCAGCTTCGGAAGACTTAAGGGCAAAATGAAGCCTACAGCAATGGTGGAGACTGAGTGTTTTATTTCACTCATGTTACAAGTAAAATGGGTTATAGGCTTTGTTACTGGACTAGGTGCCTTGTTCAGGTATGTTGGTGTATATGTGTGCAGAGGAATGTCTGGGAAGAACTTCTTCTTGCTGCCCATTTTACCTCCCGGTTGCCTGGTACTTTCAGGGATTAGTAGAATAATCCTGCCCCGTGGGATTATTCTACTTGTGGCAGTTTGTGCTATATGTGGCAGGTTGCGCTATATGTGTTTAGTTCAGAAAGGGCAATAGGCCTTAAACACCTCCCACCAATCTATGGCAGATGCACATCATTGCAGAACACAATAAAAACCCCATTTTTTGAAATGGTGTTTGCTCCTGAGGTTCTGTTTACAGGCATGGTATTTTACTGTAGATCACTTTGGTGTCATGTTTTCAAAGCACTGAGACAGAGATATTTTCCTGATTATTTGCCTAATCAGATTAGGTGAACCTTATTAGTTCCACTTCATGTTGGAAAGTCCGTTTGCTAGAGAACCAGAGATCACAGGTAAAAAAAGTCCTGTAAGTCACAGAACAGTCAAGCTCAAAAGAGAGCCTCACAGTCAAAAGAAACTTAGAAGGGGAGTAAATCAAGATAGTGCTGCTATCCTTATTGCAGAATAGGTGTTGCAGGGTATAAAATAGCATATAGAGAAACAAGAGACAATTGTTCCTTGCTACCTATATGGAGTCAAGAAATCTGCATGGTAACGTTTAGGAATAACTTTAGCTGTGACTCTTCTCAGTGCAATGTTCCATATCTCCAGAGATATCATCTTTTCCTCTTTATGTTTAAAAAAGCAAGTCCAAGCTATGCTCCTTTGCATTTCTAACTACTGTATAGGCTTTCTGGCTCATGCTGACCTTCTTTCCAAACTCTCCTGCTCATTCTATGATTCTTTTGTTGTTTCAGGTGAATTTTTTTAGTTATGTGGCCCTAGCAACAGCAGCCCTTCCCACGTTGGAGGAGAATAAAGGCTCTCTGATAGTTGTTTCTTCCCTTACAGGTTAGTGTTTATAACTGGTGGAAGTGTGGTATTGTGGAAATCATGGCTTTACAGCACACCGTGTTTTTGTGTCCTTGAACACATTTTCAAGTGTACTTTTTATAGCAGTGAGCAGGATGTGGTCTGGCTTTCTAGAAGATCTTTTCTAAGTTGCATCATTTTGCATTCCCTTGGAAATTTGCTCTTTGCTTGTGAAGTGGCCAGATCTCCTTGCTTGACTCCCAACCCTCACACCCAGGCTCTTCCCACAGCTTTGAGACCTTTCTTCCACTCTCTAAAGGCAGACTTTGGCCAGCTGGAATAGCTGCACATAACTGTCTGCTGTGTGAGATGGAAAAGCAGGAGAAGGGCTTCAGGGTTCACTCAGGGGAGCACTGCATGAAAGCTTAGAATCATAGAATCATAGAATGCTTAGGGTTGGAAGGGACCTCTAGAGATCATCTAGGCCAACCCCCCTGCACACGCAGGGTCACCCAGAGCACGTGGCACAGGACTGCGTCCAAGCGGGTTTTGAAGATCTCCAGAGAAGGAGACTCCACAACCTCTCTGGGCAGCCTGTTCCAGTGCTCTGTCACCCTCACTGTTAAGAATTTTTTCCTTAAGTTCCTATGGAATTTTTGGTGCTTCAGTTTCCGGCCATTTCCTCTAGTCCTATCAGTGGCCACCACTGAAAAGAGACCAGCACTGTCCTCTGTACTCCCTCCCTTGAGGTACTTCTAGACACTGCTCAGGTCCCCTCTCAGCCTTCTCTTCTCCAGGCTGAACAGGCCCAGCTCCCTCAGCCTCTCCTCATAGGGCAGATGTTCCAGGCCCCTGATCATCCTTGTGGCCCTGCGCTGGACTCTCTCCAGCAGCTCCACATCCCTCTTGTACTGTGGAGCCCAGAACTGGACACAATACTCCAGATGCGGCCTCACCAGGGCTGAGTAGAGGGGCAGGATCACCTCCCTCGACCTACTGGAGACGCGCTTCTTAATGCAGCCCAGGATCCCATTGGCCTTCTTGGCCACGAGGGCACACTGCTGCCTCATGGTCAACTTATCATCCACCATGACACCCAGGTCTTTCTCTGCAGAGCTGCTCTCCACAAGGTCAGTCCCCAGCCTGTACTGGTGTCTGGGGTTATTCCTCCCCAGGTGCAGGACCTTGCACTTGGCCTTGTTGACTTGCATGAGGTTTTTCACCGCCCAGTTGTCCAGTCTGTCCAGGTCCCTCCGGATGGCAGCGCAGCCCTCTGGGGTATCGGCTACTCCTCCCAGTTTGGTATCATCAGCAAACTTGCTGAGGGAGCACTCTGTGCCTTCATCCAGGTCATTGATGAATAAATTGAACAGGACTGGACCAAGGACTGACCCCTGGGGGACCCCGCTAGCTACAGGCCTCCAACTAGACTCTGCACCGCTGATCACCACTCTCTGGGCCCTGCCATCCAGCCAGTTCCTAATCCATCTCACTGTCCACTCATCTACCCCACACTTCTGGAGCTTGCCCAGGAGGATGTTGTGAGGGACGGTGTCAAAAGCCTTGGTGAAGTCAAGATAGACGACATCCACCGCTCTCCCCTCGTCTATCCAGGCGTACTATACCAGCATACCAGCTTGTACTATAATCCTTTTCTACCTCGTGACCTAATGTGTTTTGGGGATGGAACTGCCATTGGACTGGTGCATCCCCACATGGCCTATTGCATGTGGTGGCACCTGACAGAGGTGGGGAAGGTAATGGGTATGTCATCACACTGTTTTTTTTGAGGGTTGTGGGTTTTTGTTGTTGTTGTTGTTGTTTTATTTTGTTTTCAGCTCAGCAAGTGACCTGGATACTGTATAAACTAAAGGATGTTTCTTCCCCTTACCCACATTTGTGGCTGTTTTCCTGGCATATGCTCACATAAGGTGGTGTCATTTTCAGAAATGCCTGAGAGTGAATGGAAATAGAGGGAAATGATGTAGCATGGCAAAGCCTCCATTTTGCCTAGATTCTTCCTTCATGACACCATTTCCTTATAGCTACTTCCTAGTGTTTCCCCTTCTCTCCTTTCCTTTTCCAGGCAAAATTCCTACTCCTTTCACCACTTCTTATTCTGCCACTAAGTTTGCACTGGATGGATTCTTCGGCTCTCTGCGCCATGAACTTGTCATGCAGAAGAAAAACATCTTCATCACACTCTGCATCCTGGGCTTGGTTGACACTGACATGGCATTAGAGAAGACCAGGTATGTATTTGGAGGAGGATGCAGGTTTCTGGGAAGGAGTGTGTCTGCAGGAGCTTATCTCTTCGAGAGTGTGCAAAGAAATGCACCACAACTCTGTTTAAGATAGTGTGGTCATCTAAGTGTGCAAGCAAATGAACATGGAAAGTGCATTTGCTTGGGTAGATCGTGAGGGTTGTGCATGTCTTCCAGCTCTGTGTGAAATATGAGCATACAGAACCCAGCCTGCATAGTTAAGACCACAACAAGTATTGGCTGACTTGAGTCATCCTCTGTTGGTTTCCTTCCAGGGGCAAAGTGTACCTAGCTGCCTCCCCTGCTGCTGAAGCTGCACTTGCCATCATCCGAGGGGGTGCCACGCGGGTGCAGGAGGCTTTCTATCCCTGGTGGCTGGAGTACGTGTGCCACTTCCGGGACTGGTTCCCCAGCCACCGGGACCAGGTTTTACGGAGTTACTATAACTACAGCAGTCCCTGAAGGAGACCTGGTCTGCTCCCTCTCTGCCAACTACAGTCCTGCCTCTCCTACGGTGCATCACTTTCGGTCTTCCATGTCAACAGGAGTAAGGCAGTAGGCAGTGAAAAAGTAGCCTTAGCCATCTTCATAAGAGTTTCCCTGGGCTTGCTCTTATCCCTCTTGACACGTGCATGCCCACACATACATGTATACACTCTCACTTTTCAGCTTCCCCAGCCCCAGGATTAATTTTTGAAGTTTCTCATTGTGGAAAAAGATGAGCAGTGGCAGGATGAAAGAAAGGGAATTAAAACTAAAGGTGTGGAGAAAAGTCACAGGGAAGAGGGACAGAGAGCATGTATGCAACATTGCTCCCTGTGTACACAGGCAACTGAGGCACATTCTCTGCTCTTTCTGCCTTGGGTCCTCCTGCATCCCAGCTGCTTGTATCACAGTCCTAAATTAGCTCCCAGCTTTTGTGGAATGTGTTTTGGGGAGGTGTGAGCTCAGCAGTTGGGGTGTGAAGAAACTAAAAAGTTCAAGTCAGGATTCCTATAAAGGGATAAGTTCTGTCTCTCTAATTATCTGTAAAGCAAGGTCTAGCACTGCTGACAGGCTCAAGTTAGAGCTGCAGCCTCATTTGACTTCATGTTGATTGGCTGCATGTCTCTAGTTGTCCATTCCCATTGCCCTGCAAATGGAAGGCTGCCAAGCATTAATTGTTGGACTCCTGTATCTAGGGAGCTCTCCATCTCAGAGAGCAACTTGCCTAAATTAAGGTATCTATCCACACATATATATGCTTGTGCATGTGCACACACGCACAGACATACATTCTTCACACAGTGTGTGTTGCATTCCCTGTACCTGCACTGTAACTTACACTCCCTCTCCATGCAGCATATGTAGCCAGAGACATTCACCACATGCATAAAGACACCTACTTGTATATATCATGCCATATGCACAAATATTCAACACAGAGTCCCCCCCCTCCAAAAAAAAATAGGTATCTTAATCATACAGCCATCTCCCCTAGCCTCTGGTCTTTTCTGGTTGTTTAATGTGTGTCTTTCAGTGCTAAATTACTCTTCCAGGAGTAACTATGTGGATTTATCCAAAAGTTAGAACAAGGGCCTTGTCACCTCTTCCTAGCTATGGTTACTGTGGCCCACAGACAACAGAGGATCTGGGGAGACTGAAGAGAACCAGGCTGCATGTTATGAGGGAGCACGTAGAGCTGTGTCAATTTGGTCCAAGCAGAGCTTTGTTTATGTAGTGATGTGCCTCTGAGATGGAACCACAGATGGATTGGAAGGAAACGGGGGCATTTACACCAGGCTCTACAACTTTTCTAAACATTTTGGAAATTCTGCTGATTTGAGCACAGTTTGGAGCAGCTGGGGCTCAGTTGGTTTCATTTCTCATTTGCAAAATGCAATTCTCATTTAGGCCTGCTGAGTGAACAGGAGGAGCTGAAACAGCTTCTCTGTTAGACTGGAAGCTGCAGAGACCCTGGATAGCAGGTTACAAAATATTCATTACTAAAATATATATATTTCTATTCTTGATCTGTGAATGTCTGTGCATTCCCTGGACATATTTCTCACCTCTTTATTTTGTGGACTCCAAAAGCCTCCCCATCTACTGTTGATAGCGTTTTAATCTCTATTTTTATTAAACCATGTTTTTCATGTGTTGGTGTCATGTGCTGATGCTTTTTCTGTCTAGAAAGGTTGCTGAATTAGCTTCCATGAGTGTGGGCCTGTTGGCAGATCTTTACGGACTGCAGGGGACCTGTTAAATCAACTCTTGCTTTCTTGGTGCAAATACCAAGACTGATTGTCCATTCCTGCAATGAACAGGAGAAGGGGCGCGGAGGGAAGTCTTCGAGAACTCTTCCGTAGCATACTTGTGCTGTGGGTATGTGTTGTGCTTCATTACTTCTTCTGGCTAAGAAAATGCAGCTGCTGTTTGAATCCTCCTGGTTTGGGGTTGCTCCTCTATGGAGTCTTTCTCTTTATGTTTTCTTCGGTTGGTCAATTGGGTTTTTTTTTTTTTTGCTTTGATTTTTTTTTTCTGGGAGGAGGGAGTAGGTTTTGTTTGTTTTGTGTGTGTGTTTGTTTTGTTTTGCTTTGTGTGTGTCGTTCCCTTGGCACCCTCTCCTCTTCTTCCCCACTCTTGCCCCCAGTGAATCTTCAACTCGTTTCAAGAGTCTCTGAGAGCTGAACATGCCGTAGAAACTGGTCAACAGGTCTAAAATTTTTGGGGATGGGTGGGTATTATATCAGGCTTGTGCAAGGGTAAGCAGGACTAGAATGGAGTGTGCAGAGAGCTGCTCATCTCAATGCTTCCTCAGTTTTAGCTGATCATTTCCAAGGAAAGAGAAAGCAGGTTGAGTTGGTAGTATGAGTGCATCCCTTCTCAAGGAGAGGCAATGTTTGGATTTGTGCAAAGCTGTTATCTGGAGAAGAGACACTGTTGGCCTCCCCATCTCTGCTCTGTTGACTGCTAAGGGCTAGATTCAGTGCAATCCTGTTCTGAACAAAACATAAAAACTCTGTGTCTGCAAGAGATGTCAGTACAGCTTGAGTTTTCATTCTGGTTACTTCTGTAGTCTGAAGTGGGAACAGTGTGTGCTGCTTTTAGTTGCAGTCATTTTTTTATTCACAACATAGGAACAGGCACCACCTGGGTATGTTGCTGCTTCTCTATGTATCATGGGCCTTGCATTTTGACCTGACAAAATTTTCTGTGGCATTACATGGAAATGATAGGAACTTGCTGCAATTCATATCCCCTGTGCAGTTTGAACCCACCCCTCCTAAACAGACTCATACACCTGCTTGTTACTCATGTTTGCACAAAAGACTATGGACCAGGCACCACAGAACTGTGTGAAGGAAGATGCATCAAAAATTGAGCTAATCCGAGATTTCGTAGCTTTCATTCTCCTCTCATGTTCTGCTTTTTTTTTAGCACTGCTAAATAAGGCTTTCAAAGCGCCTTCTCGCAAAAGTACCAGCAAAAATAGTGCTGTGATAGTGGCCATGGCAAATAGCACTGGTAATCGTAGTGTGCTCCTCACTTTCAGTGAAAAAAAAAAAAAAAAAAAGAGTTTGTGCTATTTTGGCTGAGCAATCAGTATTGACTAAGTACACAGATATTCTTAAGCCTGGAATCTGCACACAAGAACAGTACCTGGTTTATATTTTGCTCTGCTAGAGTTGGGCAGGTGAACCTATCCATTGAAATTGGGTTGATATAACAAACTTGTGTTTTGCGGGTCAGATCTTAAGAATGGAATAAAAAAAAAATCCCAAGATAGCCTTTCAGTGAACTGAAACACTGTGTGATACAACATTGCCTTATTCTGTGTATCTGACAGGACTTGGGCTCCATCATCCATCCTTCTGTGAAATGCTTGCCTGATAGCACAAGTGTCTTGCTGAATGGAAACAGGCTCTCCTTACCCCAGGTTTTTGATTATCTTCAAGTGTAGGCACTATCTAAAAGCAGATGCAACTAACACATGAAATAAGACCCCAAGTTACTTGGCAAGTAAAACTTTTATTAAATAAATTTAAGATTTTTTTTTTTTAGACCAGAGTGAGGAATTTGACATTGATAAAGCTTGTATCTCATTTGTGACATTGTTCAGTCACATCAGTAACTGTGAGGGAAGAAACTGATTGTAAATTCTTATTCTAAACCAGCTTGACCTAGAATTTCCAAAGTGTTTTTTTTTTTTTTTTTTCCATTTTGCATTTGTTGGTCATTTTCTTTTTTGTTCAAAATTAGATGAAGTTTAAACTTCATGAAATTACTTGTAGCAGAAATAAAATACATTATACAAATCACATACATAATAGATGTTAAGTATAAAAATGGTATTTACAGTCAGTAAACATGGACTGTTGAAACACACAGACTTCCACTGCTCCATCCATCTTTCAAACTCCACATCAGATACAGAGGGGTGGTTGAGGAGAAGTGAATGTACTTGGAGGATTTGTCCAGAGACACCTGAACAAGGGGAAACTGGAGGAGGATGAGAAGTGGCTGGGGTCCTCTGAAGCTCCCAGATCTCTTCTTAGTATCAGTTTCATTGACCTTTCTCCACCAGCCCTCTGTTCATGCTTAGACATACATGCATGTGTGCGTGCACACACAGACACACAGACACACACACAGACACACACACAGACACAGACACACACACACACACACACACAGAGGAATGTTCTTGGTACTTTATCAAACTCTGAAATACTCTGAAGATTTTTTTTTTTCTGTGTTTTGGTAGAAACTCAGGGGATGGTTCAAGTTGTTAAATGGATGCACCATTTCAGTAACAGCCCCTCCCCCATTCTAGGGATTTTTGTTAAATCAAGCTCTGAACTATGTTCTGTGCTTAAGTGTACGATATCTATATCTATGCTGCATACTGTATAATCTATCCTTTGAAGGGGGAGGTGGAAGAAAAAAAATTGAAAGATAGCTCTCTCTTGTCATACTATCCTCCTTGTGTTTGCTTGGAAAAACTCTGCAAAGGGTATAACAGGCAAGTCCCCTTGTTAAATCTTGCAGAAGAAAATGTTCTGTTCAGCTTGGAGGTTGCAAATGCTTGCTAACCATCTTTAGATTATTTCCAGTGTGTGGAGGCAGTGTGTAGCCCCTTGCAGGCTTCTGTCACTCTATTTTGGTGATTTTGGTTTGCTGGAATTCTCTCATCGTCTCTTGCCTTGATCAAGAAAATTTCCCATTACCATGGAGAGCTATCAAACATGGGTCATGCGTGCAGATGTAGTACAGTTCCTGTAGGTAAAGGGATTTCCTCTGCTTTCAGCCTAATCCAGGGGTGTTCAAGATAGGCTTTGGCATCAAATTCCAGGAGCTTGGTCTGCAGAAGCTGTTGGAAGATTAAGACTGGGAGCTGTTGAGATCCTTAACCAAGCTGGTGCTAAGGTTGGTAGGTGAGTGACTCTTCAGCTGAGCAGCTGGCTGTGCCTCAATCTTGGAGGTATGTAGTTTTTCATTTGTTTGTTTCTCCTTGCTTCTTGATAAAATTGAGCAGAGAGATGTGCTCTCCCTTGCTCTTTGTCCATCCTCTCAAAAGTTCAGGCCAATTTGCAGTGCCTCCTGAGAAGACACTGTTGCAGAGGCAAACCCTTTGCTTCCAACCCCTCTTGCAAGGAGTCAGTTTCTGAATGGGAAAGTTTGGTCCTGTGAGTCACTTTTTAATAAAAAATAGAGACTGTATATTTATATTTATCTATGAAAGGGACAGGAGATGGGGTGGGGATGGCTAAGCTCCCATACATCACTGTGGTAACCTAGAGACACCCCTCTGGGTTTTCTTGGCCTGGGTACTCCAGGCATACCCTGAGAGGAAGAGCTTCAGGTCCGCAGGTCTGTTGGTTTTCTGGTCCCTTTGATATGCACCACATCAACAGCAAATGTGTGAGTCCATTGTGGCAAAAAAAATCTTCCTGCTGGGCAGATACTGAGCCTTCGCTTCAATTACATGTTTTTGAGGAGGCAAGCTGAAGGCAGATGAGGCAGGTAGGAGAGGAGCAGAGGAAGGAAAGGAGTGATGTCAAAAGAGTTCAGAAATTTATTGGCCTCTGTAAATCAACCTGAAGCAGAAATTCTTCCTCTGGACTTTCCCTTCACCTGAACAGAAAAGGGTGAGGGAGTTAGCAGGTTAGGACGACACATGTGCAAACCTCAGGCTTTGAGCTAGTGCTTCTTAAAGGTGGAGGGATATGGCCCCATTTAGAAGGGATGAAGCCCTTGCCTTGTTCCAACTTTGACTGGCAGGAGCTGACATTTTAACAGACAGCTCCTACATCAGGCAGCAATTCTGTGGCCCTTCATAGCCTCACCTATACTCATGAGCCTCCCAGAGGAGGCCATCCAAGGCTCAGCTGATGTTGTAGCAAGCATTCTGAGTACGAATGCATAGGCGTGGTGATTGGTTCTGTAGCCCCCAATACAGACTTTGCTCATCTCTTTGCTCCAAACCCTTCCATAGACCTACTGTGACAAAAGCTTGCACAGGGAAGTTTATCAAAGAGGAGCCAGCTGCCAGGAAGGACACTGAACCATTTCCAGTCATGACCCTTCTTTGGCCTACTTGTAATAGATTGGCCCTGTCTGAAGTGGGGTCGCTTGGTCTCTATGTTCAATTGCTGTACCAGGCTGCCCCCCAAAAAAAAAACAGGAGGACGCCTTCGTGACTGCCTCAAGGACTAACTTTCTTTTAATCTGCTTCCTACGATCTATGTGAATCAGGTGATTGTCCCTCTTATCTTAAATGCGTTGTCCATGTAATTCCAGGACACCTGCCCCCAGCTAAAAACAAAACTATTGCGTTTTTAATCTTGTTAGAAAGAACAAATCTACGGAGGGGCTGGTTCCCTTACATCACAGGCAGATTATTTGAGCCTTTCTGGCTATTGAAACCTTTAGTTCCTGCCTGAGCTATGTTGTAGGAACACTGATTTCCAACAGAGCCACAGCTCTGCCAGTGCCTAGCTGCAGACGTTACTGAACTGGACCTAGACCCAGGGGCTTGACTTCCTGGCTTGACCTGTCTCATCACTATGGATTTTCCTGGCAATCACTGGAGTATGTTTGATCCTGGTTACCCTTACTGGACCTGATCCTGACCTGCAGATTGACTTCCTGGCTTGACCTTGGACTTCCCTCATTGCCAGAAAATTGCCTAGTGATCTGGACTGTCGGTTAAATCTGGTCACCATCTCCAGGCCTGCCCTGGCCACATTTCTTAGTTATTGTGAGGGTGGGCTCTTGCTGGCAAGGCCTCTGCTCTGCCATCCGAGTTCCTGTGTTCAGCTCCCCATCCCTTCAGGGAGCAGCTACCCTTGAAGCTACCGGACCCTCAGCAGCAACACAAACAGTGCTGTAAGGTTGCTGGCTTTACCTGTGCTGCAGAAGTGACTCCTGCTTGCTTGCTGCTGTCACTAGGGGTGGTTGGCATCTTTAGGTCGTTTTAACTGGACCTTCAAACGTTTCATGCCAATCTGGAAGCCGTTCATGGCCTGGATAGCAGTCTGTGCACTGGATGGGTTGTCAAAGCTTACAAAACCTGAAGAACAGGATATGGGCATGGCCAATAGCTCTTGGCTTCATGGCGTATGCACGAGTGTCTTGGTTATCTGCCATGCTCTCATATCTGGCAATATAAGCACTCACCAAAACATTTGCTCTGGTTGGTGGCACGGTCCATGAACACCTTGGAAGAGATGATATTGCCAAAGGGCAGGAACATCTGCATCAGCTCATTGTCTCCAAACTCCTGAGGGAGATGGTAGATGAAGAGATTGCAGCCTTCAGGACCTGCAAGTATGGGGCAATGGGCAGGGAACGAGCACAGGTAGCCCCCAGAGAAAAGAAAAAGAGAAGTGTACTCAGCTCAGAGCACAGGAGAACCCGAGCACTGCCTCAGTCTGTCTCAGTCTTCCCTTGCTGACATCTTTTAATGACTAGTCCAAGGAAAAGGATACTAGGGGCTGCCCAAGAGCATGTGGGAAGAAATATGCAGAAATAAAGGTTCTAGAAAGCAGATTTGGCTATCACAGCTTTCCTGGTTGCCACCTGGGGTGCTGGGCGTGACAACTCTCTAGCAATGGCTGGGTTCTGTTGCGTTGGAAAGAAGTCAGCTGAGGAGATTCTCCCACCCTTGCTCATCACTGCCCAAAGCAGCAGGCAATTCTACATGGAAGTTGCACAGGTAGCCTTCCCTACCCACAGCCATGCAGTGGTTGTATTTGTCCCATAAGCCACAGCCCAAACTGTTAATCTCCTGAATCACTGTACATCCTACTTATGGGCTCATCTTGTCCCTGTGAAGCTGATAAGAAGAGGGGTCTTCCCCTTTCCTGACACCTGCTGTAAGACCTAGGAGCAGATCAACTGCTTTAGTTCCGAATTCTTTCTAGATGAGTTTTGGAATAAGCTGAAAAACAAACCCTGAAGCTGGGAAAGCTCAAGAGAGGAGGAGGAGGATGCCTTGGAGACTCGAGATTGACTGTTACCAGTGTGGCTCTGGCATCAGCAAAGAGAGGAAAAGGTGCTCTTCTCCTCAGCTTGACTACACTCTTGGCTGTCAAAGGCTGGTGTTATACTGACTGTCAGCTTTGCTCCGGGCAGCATCTGACCGGCGGCGAGCTCTGGAGATTTGTATGACAAGCATTTTCTTGCTCTTTATAGTCTGCTTACTGCAAGGTTGGTTCCATAACCCAGCTCCATTACAAAGGATTACAGTGGACAAGGATTAGTGTTGCCTCCTCTCCATTGACTCTGTGGTACAGATGATGTGAACCAGCCCTCTTTCTCCCTGTACTGCTCCATTCCCATGCTGATCCTCACCTTCTCGCTGCTGCTGCAGGATGGGAGGCGGCTGAGGAATGCTCTGCGCCAGTGGAGTGATGGTGGTAGTTGGATACACAGCTATATTTCAAGGAGATAGTACAAACTGTTTACCTTGGAACCCTCAGCCACACCAGGAACTGAGAGAAAGGAGGGAAGCTGTTACCTGCATACTGCTGCACTCCGGTAAAGGCTGGGTGCAAAGTCTCTGCTACTGAAGGGCTCTGGGCTGCAAAGAAGAATGGAGTCAGAGGCACAGCAAAAGGAATTGCACACACACATGTTCCAGTGAGTCTCCATGCCTCGCTGATAAATGGCTAGAAGTCATCTTTGGTGCGAGGATCCAGAAAAAAAGAGAGGTAACTGTAGTTCCTGAATTCTTTTTTTTTTTTTTTTCCTCCCTCCCCTTCCAACTGCCCATACCTGAGTATGGCACAAGGCCATTAGTGTAAACTGCGTCCAAAGTTGGATGGCCGTTTGGGAATGGCACCACTCCGGTGAATCCGTTTGAAATGGGTGCTACCAGCCCTGGCATGGCTGCTGTTCCCAGGAGAGGAGGTGACTGTAGCCCTGCAGAACAAGAAGAAAAGGGGATCCTGCGTGAGTCAAAATCGTATGAAGCTCCTGCTCCCTCCATCTGGCTGGCTGGCAAGAGCCTGATGGGGCATGGGGAGCAGTTTTCTCTGCACAAGTACTGTGATGAATATTGCAGCAAACAGTTCATAGGTCATGAAGGATTCACTGTGTCCTGGCCCATACTAGGCTCTCACCTGATGTTGGAGCAAGCGGAGTGGCTGGCAGCCCGTTGAGACTGACGGCACCGATCTGCTGGATGTGGCAAGGGGAAAAGGCGACGCCAGGGCTCAGGTAGCTGCCATGGGAGGTGGAGAGAACTGTTGTCTGCTGCTGCATCAGCTGCAAGGCAGGGTCACATGTGGTCAGGATCACATGTGGCCAGGGCCACAGATGGTCAAGGTCCAGCATCTCGGAGCCTGCAGCCAGGGCTGGCTCCTGTAACAGGCCTAGAACTCCCTGGTGCCACATACTCGGCTGGGACCACCTGGCTGCTGTGATGGACCAGCCTGCCAGGGCTGGGGACCAGTTTGACCCAGGTAGTGGGGCATAGCTGCTGCTGCAGCAGCTTAGTTTGGGTCCTCTTGCAAAAACCAGAGTTACAGCTGGGTGCCTTTCACCCACCCCGGACCCTCTGCTCATGCCACAAGCCAGCAGCCTTAGGGGTTTCCAGCTGCCTCTTGGCTACAAGCTGGGCTGTCCACAGGAGCATCAGAATAGCCCTGGAGGCCCTTCCTGTTCAGATGGCCGCTGTAGTGGAGATGGGGCCAGGAAAGGGGCATGCTGTCCACCCAACAGCAACGGCTTTATCAGCCATGCAAAGGGGATGTTAAAGAAGGATTCCATCCAGCCACAGCCCCCATCAGAAAGCCCTGCCCTGTTTCCTGGTTGCCATCTAGCATGGCACTGAACAGGCCTTTTGCCCAGCCTTTGCAAAGGGACCAGGCTGCTTCTCTGCTTGCTCAGGGCCCTGCTGCACATCTGGGTCTGTCCATGCTCAGTGCCAGTTTCAGACACTGCCCCGGGAGTTGCTCTGGGATCCTCCAAGCCCTGTCTTGCCTCAGGCTGCCAGAGGCCAGAGGATGGCGGCTCCTTTTGCTTCCCCCAAAGGAGAATTAGAAGAAAGAAGGAAAAAAAAAAATCTCCTTGATCCCTTTGGCTTATTCTCTGGAGCATAAGATTAAATTAGAGTGCTCTCAAAATGCAGCAGTAACACAGGTTTAGCAAAATTATCTAGCTCCTTTATAAGCCTTGTTCTCACCATCAAGCAGGAGAGACATTGGCACAGCTGCCTGGAAACCACGACTTCACGGGTGGAGACAAGGTGGGGAAGCAGCAAAACCAAGCGAAACACAGGTCCTCTTTAGGTTGTCAGTGTCTCACTGACACAGTGTCTCACTGTCACCGTTGCACAACAACTGTGTTGCACCATGTACTCTGCCTTGTCCGCAACACACGGAGACAGCAAGCCAACGGGGCCCAGGCCTCAGCTAGAGGAGCTGGTTACTCCAAAATATGCACATCTTGCTGAATCCCCTGGCACACCAGGAATACAGAGAAGTGCACTAGGTACACTGCACCACACGCGTGGGGGTGCACAAAATATGCTTTGTGTTTTGAACTAATTTATGGGGGGAAAAAAGCACTACTGAAGCCTGATATATAGCTGGTGAATTGCACCAGCTTTTTCTTTAATATTCCAGACCTTTTTTTGTATTAATATTTTTTTCAATTCCCATTCAGTTGCATGATTTCATCTGAACAGATCACTGAATTCAACTTACTGAGTAAGCTAAAAATGAAGGAAATAGTCTCTTTTCACTTGCAGAAGAGGCACCTGGGATCAAAAATCTGTTTAGCACTTAAATAAAATGGCTTTAGATTCTTAACTTAGTCATGTTTCTAAGCTAAGGACAAGATATTTTCTTTCAAACTATCAGATAACAAGCACTGTTTGAACATTTTTCACTTACTGCATTTTATCTGAATAGCTCAGGATAACCTTAGACTTCATACAGCTTCCCATTATTTTACATTTACTTTGAGATTTTTTAAAGAAAATGCTTTTAGTATAAATTAAAAACATAAAACAAAAATCAGGTCCAAAACTTTTTCTTCTTCTCTGTCCCAGGCAGGGGACCATCATTCTTGTGACATCTCTGGGGCTGCACTGGAAAGACAACAAATTCCATGGGACCAGCAAGAGAAAAGTGATGGCACATTAAAACGTAAATATAAGAACCAGTGCTTGTGATGTACCAGTTCGCCCTAACAGCGCACTCTCAATCCAATCCAGTGACATAACTGTTAGCTGCATCTCGTGGGCCTGTGCGCATCCTTGGAGACAGCATCTCCTACTCCAAGACCTACATTATGGAAACATGAGCTAGGTCAGAGATGCCCTGAGTCCTGGCTCCTCCGGGATCTCAGCTCCCAGGACAGCCTGTGACAGGATATTTGGAGGAGCTGTAAGGAGAGCTGAGAGTGAAAAGCCTCTCATCTGCCCCCACTTCCATGGATCCTAAGTGGCCTTTCAAAGGGCTGGTACTGTCTCTCTCTGATGGTGACACTTCATGCATACAAAAACTAGCCAGGATCCCTCTTCTAGGGACAGGAAGCAAGACTGGGAGGAAATAAGACAAGAAACAATACATGTGTGAGATTGGTGGCTCAGCAGGAAGAAGGAGAGAGAAGCAAAAACGGTGGAAAGTAAATGAGAAAGGAGGAAAACTGAACGGGCAGGAGACCTGCTAAGCCCTAAGGCAAGAGAAAAGCCAAACTGGTTCTGGAGCAGGAAGGGAAAAAAGAGCAGGCTAAAATCAAAGAGGAGGTGACAAATCTACTGACACAACTAAGGAGAAAGAAGATGCAGAAAGAAGCAAGCAGCACAGCTAAGGCCTGATTCTGGTTTTTCTTTTTTTCTTCAGCATGAGTTTCTGAAGATTGGAGGTGTGAGGTAGGCACTTAAGACTGAGTCCAGAAGGCCTTGAAGGTCTTGCTGCTCTCCTTCCTGAGACACTCCGGGCCATGAGCTAATAAAGCACTTTTGGCCATCATGACCTCACTGCACAGCCCATTCCTGCCTCCTTCCTCATCACATCAGTGTCATTTTCATGGCAGCAGAGGATACACCATCATGTCTTGGCTGAGCCAGTGAGCCAAAGACCTCAAGTGTAGCTGACGCATAGATGGTAGGGCTGGAGGGAAGTAACTAACCCTGGCAAAAGAGATACTATCATCTGTTCAGAAAGGGCTCGTCCCTTTAAATGATGCTTCTGCTGGCAGCCTTGCTGTTTCAAATGGTATAACCATTCTCAGCCTTGTTTCAACAGGAAAATCAAGTATTCTACTGGACAAATGCTACCCTTGGTTCCCAAAATTTCCCACCAGTTTGTTTCATCCTCCAGGAAAGGACCTTCTTTAAATTCCTTTCTTGGACACAGGTATCCTTTATGTCCTTGAGAAATCGCCATTTTCCATGGGCTTAATACTTGGCAGCAAAAAAAAAAAAAAAAAAAAAAAAAAAAAACCCAAAGTGATGACAGTCACTGAGAAGACTCAGAAAAGGGTGCTTTCTCCGGCAGAACTGAGCAGGACCTTCTTGAATTTTGGACCTGCCTCAAACATAAATGGGAATCACGATTATCACCTCAAGACAATGAGGTTTCCTTGCTAAGATTGAAGGCACAGAGAGCTTTAGCAGACAAGGAGCCAGAAAACTAAAACATCTGCAACCCTCTGCCCTCTCTAGCTTCCTCTCCAGCATCTGACAAACCACACAGTCACATGAGCTGAAAGAAAAAAAAAACTCAGGAGTCAAGGACAGCACTGGGGACTAGGCCCTTCCTGAATATTGCAGCAGGGAAAGAAGCATGTGAAGCTGGGTCCAGGGTTCTCATGGTGGCGCAATAACAGAGACACGCATTTGTGCCATGGACACAAAAGAGCTCACGAGCTGGCAGATTGCCAGATCTGGCAGACATCACTGAGGAATCATGGCTCTGTGCTGTCCACAAAACAAGACAGAAAAATATTGGTCACATCTGACCTGTTCCCAGACACCTCCGCCAGTCTGTATCACATCAGAGAAATCCAACCTCACTTAGGGAAGGTCTCAGCTTTCTCCTGTCAATCTCTCCAGGAGAGGACTGCACAGGGACTGAGCTGCCAATTGCGAAACTGAAGCCAGGAGTGACTTTCAGGTGCTGGGAAGCTTTCACACATTTGCTACATTGATGCTCTCTGTGATCTCCCAGCCCAGATAGCGTTGCCCCATAGCCAAGAGGGCAACCTTTCCCCACACACACGCGTGATACTCACAGCCTGCGCATAGGCGCTGTATGGGCTGAACGGCAACGTGAGAGATGGAGTGAATATCCCCAGCTGCCCCACCATTTGCTGCATACGACGGAGGGTCCTCTCTTTATCTGTGTCAGCAAACTTCACCACTAGACTGGAGGAGGCGCCCTAGGCACAGAGAGAGGAGACAGAGAGGAGGTGGGGGAGAAGAGGCCATGGGACAGCCAGAGAGTCTCAGTCAGGCAAGGTGGGATGGGGCAGAACAGACAGGAGAGAAGAGCAGGAAGAGGAGCAGAAGTCTGTTGGCGTGAAAGTGCTCAGGAGCTGCCTGGAATCTGGGCTGTTCCCTCCATCCATCCCTTCTCACTTGCACACAGAGGTCTGGCACAGCTGCACAAGCAGGTGCATACATGCCTGTCTGCATTCACCAAGTGTCAGGCTGGGGGCAGCCAGGAATACCAAGGCAATGGTCAGGCACAGGCACTATCTTTCCACCACTGTGGGCTTGGCTGGACAGAACAGGTCCTGGCAGCTGCAAACATCCTTGCTGCAGCAACTCACTTCTGCCCAGAAACTGCTGCAATCCAGGTTAAAGACACATCACAACTGCAGCTATGCTTGCATGAAAGGGCACAGTTCCAGTTACCCAGCCCCACACAGTGCACAAAGAATTCCCACTCACACCCAGCCTGCCCAGAGAACTCCGGTACCCCCTAACAAGGCTGGGGAGTGTGCAGGCACTGGAGCCCTCACTGTTCACACTGTTGGGTTGTCAGCTTGCATCCTGCTCATTTGATCTATTCCAGGTAGCATGAGAGCCACATGGGCCATTTCTTGGATAACTCTCTCTTTTTTTCTAAGCCTTTTTTTTTTTTCCTTTTTAGCATTAAGTGCAGTTGCTACCAGTCTGGGCAGACACAGACACATGCTCCCCAGCCCAGGAGACAGGATGGTTCCCAAAGACGAGAGCATGGCTATGACACCCATCCTCCCAACCTCCCCAACGACCAAACAAGCTGGAAACTGCAGCTGGATCTGTGTTTTTTGAATCGTGCTGGGTATTCCCTTTCACAGGGTTATAAGAAAAAGGATTGGGAAGAGGGTAGGTACCCTGCCTCATACTCACGGGCATTGTCTGGCTGCCATGGAGTGCGTGGATTGCTGCCTGAGCCTCTGTGTGGGATGAGAACTTTACAAAAGCACAGCCTGGAAAGGGACAGAAAGAGCACAGAAAACTGCAGTGACAGGGTTGCTGTGAAGCTGCTGCCTGCAGAGACAGGCAGAACATAGTATCTGGATCTCAGGCAGGACAAAGAAAGGCTACCCTGCGAAAGTGGGGGACAAAAAAGTTGACTCATCCCAACTACCTTAGCCTTGAAAAAAAAAATGGAAGAGACTCAAAGCATTACCTCAGTGATAAATCTTGTAGATGATATCACCATCTCTACATTTTCCTCAACATTACTCACTTTCCCCAAATTCTTCATGCACTCCTAATTCTGGGTGAAAACATTTCAAACTGCTGAGCCAGCAGGCTCACTAGTGATCCTGCTAACTCAGATACTCCTCTGCTTCCCCTCCTATCACCCAGGTCTTATCCCATCTTCCCCATTCTGTCATTGTAGCAAACAACTCTCCCTGCCCTGCTCCCCATGTCTGGTTGAGTTGCAGTGTTCACCTCCAAAGCATGGGCTGGAGATGAGTGCTCCAGGGCAAGGTGGGAGGCAGAGGCAGCGAGGCAGGTGATCAGGACCTGAAGAGCAAAGAGAAAGGGGCACAACACACAGAGGGGTTCACACCTTTGCTGTTACCATCGGGTCCACGGAGCACCGTACATTCATCAATGACCCCAAAGGGTTCAAAGAGCCGGAGCACGTCCTCCTCAGACTGTTGCTTATTTAACATGCCCACAAAGAGCTTCCTGTCCCCTGGGGGAAACACAAAAACATCAACCTTCTGTGAGGCTCACAGTCCAAGGCAGGATGGGGGCACCTCAGCAAAACAACCACCTGGTATTGAAAACATGCCTAGCACGGAAATGATTTGCTCCTGGCTCCAATGTGTCCTTGGGGTCAGCGTGCAGGGTTTCCTGAGCCACAGGCCTGAGCCGCTAGCACCTGCAAGTGGCCTCCCCTGTCCTACACTACTGAAAGGAAAATGAAGGCTTAGTGTTTTTTTTTCCTCTTCATTATCTCTTTCTTTTGGATGATCCAGTTCATGTGGTAATATGAAAAAATGCTGCTATGGAAGAAGTATCTGAGTCCCACTTGCCTTTCCCTGGTCCAGTGTAATCAGTATGTAGCTCAAGTTTTCTACCAGGGCCTGTAATAAACTCTGGCATTCTGGGTCTCAAGTTTGCCTCACAGCAGGATCAGCCAAGCACCAATAAGGCAGTTGGGTGAGAGCCCTGGTTGCCCCTCTCCCATGGCAGAGGACATTTTGTGCCACATCTTAACAGGGCTGAGGGGAGAGGCTGACCAATGCCTCCAGACATGGGGCCTGGGTCCTGCAGGTGTGAGCCAAGCAGAGGTAGGATGAGGTGCCCATGCTGCCTCCTGCCACCTCAGGCCACAGGGGCACCAAGCGGACCTGCAGCGCACAGCCAGGTGCGACCCAGTCTAGCAGAAATGCAGCCTGGACTGCTGCGACCAACTGTTCGCACAGCACCAAGAGTGCCAGTGTGACACTCCCCCCCCGCCACCTTCCCCATTTTTGGTGGTCATGTCAATTGAAGAGTTAACCCTTTCTCACCACCCTAAAACATGACCCACAAGAGTGAGTGTGTTAGGACACAGTTCAGGAGGCGCAATGAGGGACAACTCCTTATTGTCAGTGACAGGATCAGAGGGACTGGCTTCAAACAAAGCCAATGTAATGTGACACATGTCAGGGAAAATAGCAAGAAGCTGCTGTTTGAGAGTGCAGTGACCTGAAAAAACAACAGGTCTGTGAGCTAAAACAGCATAGACTACGGGGGGGGGGGGGGGGGGTGTTAGTTTGTATGTGTATGGCAGGGATGGATGACACACAACACAGCCACACTGCAGGCATCCTCTTTGGCTTGGAGGTTGGCTCCCACCCAGGTGAGGGACTGAAGCTGTAAAGGCAAATAAAAAGGAACACACCTGTCAGTTTCAAATTGCTCATGAATGCCCAGAATGGCAATATCAGAGAAGAGTGAGGTTACTGACAAGATAAGAGAAGGATTTCTTTTTATACTGCTTTTCCTTGCACACAGCCCAGGTCTCCAGATTGCTGAGGGAGAAGACACTGGACACGTGCCCCCTGGCATGCTTGTTTGCAGCAGCAAGGACATGATGAAGGCTCCTGTGCTGCCGATCTCTCTTATCATGGTAGTGCATAACAAGTATGTTGGTGCCCTCCCCTCTCTTCTGCCGCTCCACTACCAGCAGCCAGACTGCCCCATCACATTACACATGCGGCAAAACCCAGCAAGTCCTTTCATTGGTTCTCTGTTGGTCACTGCTGCTGGCACCATCAATCCCTGCTCAGGGACCCACTCCTCCTTGGCACCCTGGCCTGTTCTGGCAGCTCTTCAGATGCCGAGCACCCTCTCCCACCTGTTTCAACATCCCCCAAAGACTTTGTCCTCTCTCCCCCGTTTTTTCAACAGCTCTTGCTTTTTACCCTCTGACTGGCAGTTTCCGTGCTGTCCAGCAAGCAAGAAAATCACCTTCAATGCCTGGCTGTTGAGTTACCATGGAAACGCTCTCTGGATGTATTGTTCACCCTCATGGTGGTGATGTTCTTGGACAGTCTGTGTCCCCACCCCAGCTTCTGATGGCCCTGTTGGGCTCACAGCAGTGGTGTAGGGGAAAGGAGCAAGCTTAGAGCTGTGCCGGAGGGACAGGACACCAAACTCACACAGGCAGCATTCACATACTAGTACCCTCCTCCTGCAGAGCTTAGAAACAGTGCGCTCAATAGCCCACTCCTGATAGCAGCTTTCTCAGGGAATGGCCAGAGCCCAAAGATTAGCAGCAGCTGGGCCAGGAAACAAATCCCAGTGCTCAAGCTTCTTGTATTTGATTCAGGGTGCTTAATTTGAGAATTTTCAGTCATGGAAGAGGAGAAAGGAGCTCCCACACTCCAAGTGCAATGCAGAGTTGAGCAGCACTGTGTGCAGGCTTCTTCAACCAGCACCTCTGCCCAGGGCGAAGCTCCCCTTTGCCCCTGCCACCCTGGGGCAGCTGATAATTGCAATGGCTCTTCCCAAGCCTGCAGCTGAGGCTGGCTAGTTTGACATGAGGAGTGTCACAGCAGGCTGGAGCTATTGCCCAGCCTCATTTCCACAGGCAGCAGCAGCACGGCTCACGGCCAGCCTGGCCAGCAGGGCTCCAGACACAGCACAGGACGCCTTCATCTGCCTTTCTATAGGCTGTCAGCTGTGCAGGTGCCAGAGTCTCCAAGAGCAGCTCCCAGGCTTGCAGGCAGCTCCTGTCTGTACCCAGCGTCACAGGGCTGGGGGTGCATGCAG
Source organism: Tinamus guttatus (assembly GCF_059628265.1). Taxonomy (NCBI): domain Eukaryota; kingdom Metazoa; phylum Chordata; class Aves; order Tinamiformes; family Tinamidae; genus Tinamus; species Tinamus guttatus. Next base: position 85,985 of record NW_028289177.1, read on the forward strand.
CGCAGAAGCTTCCTTCAAAAAGGAAGGCTTGAAAAAACAGACTGCTGCCTTTCTGCTCTGAGCTACAAAATGGACGCAATGTGCAACATTTCAAAAATAATGGCTGTTTTTTTCTGAGATTTCCACTTGGCAAAACAGCAATCCTTGGAGAGGAGAGAGTTTTGCTCAAAAACAAACAAACAAACAAACAACCTTTTTTTTTCCTCCCATGAAAAACCTCTTCTCTGGAAGAAGAGAAAAACCACTCTTCTGGAAGCAGAAAAAGCATTTCTTCTCGAGAAACAAGTGGTGCTGGGAAAAAAAAAAGTGTGATTTCTTTTTGGTTGTATTTTTCCTTGAAAGGTGAAAAAAATGCCATTTTGCACCAATTTTGTGAGAAGCCAAAAAATAAATCTTCCTTTTCAATATAATGACATGGAAACACTTGTTTTTTTTTTAATAATATGTATTTTCTCTACCTGCACAGCTCTATTAGGATAGCAAGCATTTAAGTTACTTTAGGTGGAAGTTGTTCATAATATAAAATGATAATAGTTAACAAAATATATGGTAGGATTTTTTTCCTTTTTAGACATGAGGCTCATCTCACTGTAGGGAAGGCAAAAATAACTAATGGACAGACTGAGATAATCTTATTCATGCTTTATAGTAGCCTTTCACTACAGAACTGATTCAAAGGAAGCTGATGGAGTGAAATGTAGAATAACAGGCTACTAGCTACAATGGACGAAATGGCACATTTATATATTCTTGTTATTGGCTCAGTTATTGCTATGTGCTCAGCACTGCTCCCAGGCCGAGATGAACACTGCTTGGGAGGGAATTGGGGGGCATCAAGGATGCTCCCGCTTTGCCGCAGTTGATGTTGGAGCTGCCCCCTTCCCCAGGCCCCATGAGAGGCCTGGAGGAAGAGCTGAGATTGGCAGCAAGTTGTCAGCCCCAGAACTGGGCACTAATAAGGCCTGGCTGGACGCAGAGGTTTCCGAGGCAGGCACATAGATACATCTATAATGATATCTATATCACATCCTTGCTAATACAAAAGTGAATACAAACTGTGTGGCAATGATGCCTGAAAAATTAAAAGAAAGCCCTCCAAATTAAACGCAATATGAAGGATATTCTCCCCTGCAGGGATAAGCAGTCTCACATATATTCTCCCTTCCCCACTAACAAACTGCTTTCAAAGACCACACAAGGCATAGGAATGGAAGAGGAGGAGAAATGCATCAAGGAAAAGCAACAAAAGGGCTTCATAAATCTGCCAAGGGTTGGAGCTGCAAACCTTCTCCACATGGAGGAGGTATCCGAGCTGGCATGAGCTCCCGCTACATTAACAAAAATTCCTCTGCTCTGAGCTGCTCAGCTTGTGCTGCTCTAACCAAGCCAGTGCTCGACAGGCACCTCCATCTCAGGCCGAAACTCAGGATCCACCCTTACCTCTCAGAGACTATTTCTCCATCACACACCGTGTTTTGGAGCAGCACTTGCTGTTGGCAGGTAATGGGCTTGCTGCAAGACTGGTGTAGAGGGGTTATCCCACAGCACCAGGGCAATAGAGGGGTAAGCAGCAGGCAGGGGAGCACCAACCACAAAGCAGCAAGCTGAGCAGGTTGAAAAGCCAGTGCTAGGACAAAGATTTTGCATTTACAAGTATGAGATGGAGGAAAGGTCCTTCTAGCTGCCCACTCCCTCCTGCACCGTGCACCACGGCTGCTGTTATGCCTGGGGCTGGAGTTGCCAGGCAGCAGCACCCGGAGCAGGCTGGGAATGGAAGCAAGGCAGCAGCTTGGCTGCCAGCGGGGCCAGGCTGAGGGCTGCCAGTGCACAGCCCTGCTCAGACTCCTATGTGCCCTGCAGCACAAACACCTCCCCCTGCGGCCACAGCGCAGCCTGGTCAGGCCAGGCCCCAATGCTCCTGGCTGGGACCCTTCCCTGCAGCAACGTCATCAGCCATAAGCAAGGAGAGATGACAACTACCTCCACGGCTCTCGCTGTCTGCAGGTTTCACCTGAATTGGGCGCGCCATCTGCAATGAAAGAGAAATGCAGAGCATTAGTGTATGGCCAGCTGCCAGTCAGGCAAGATCCCATCAGCAAGCTCTTCCCAAACTGGGAGCCCTGCTAAGCAGAGCTGCTTGCGCACTGCAGGAGGAACTGAGCAGTGGCCCTGAACCACACTGGGGATAGCGCCATGTGCAGCCCAGTCCTGTCCCACTGCTTTGCCAGCCCTGCTGACCACGGCCTGGCATGGTGTGGCACAGCACAGCATAGCACCACGGGAGCCATGCCTGGCTGAGTGCACTAAGCGTTCCTTGCTTCCACCAGCGCTGAGGCCGGCTGTGTGGGCCAGAGCTGGCTGTTCGGGTGTTGAGGCCAGGTGTGAGTGGCTGTGGGGTACTGCAGCAGCGCCCAAAATTGCGCGCAGCAGAAATCCTGGGGGGCAGCTGCCCTTCTCCCTCCCCACTATTCCCGCCACGCAGAGGAATGGCTTTATTCCCATCAGGAAGCAAGCACAGCATTAAGCTAACCAGATGGGGACAGAGGCAGAAGGGTGGCCTCGGATCTCCGCTCCCGCGCAGAGCTTCCCCTCTGGGAGCAGGGAGCAGGCAGCACTGCACAGCCCCGGGCCCCGAGCCCCGCTCGGGTGCCCCAAACGCCAACTCTGCGCCACCCCCTCCCCCACGGCAGTTGCTCCAGCTCTCAGCACCTTGGGTGAAGGCGCTGTCGTCATGGAAACCACGGTTCACTACACAGAACCTGACATTTGTGGTTGCCATGGAAACCAGCTCTTGGGGGCATTTCCTCCACTTTGCACAAAAGAGACATTTCGACGTGATCTCCGAGGAGGGGGTGGGGACACTGCCCACCCATCTGTCCGCACCTTCCCCTGCTCCCTGCTCCCCAAGACCAGCTGCGGCAGGGGGAGGAACAGCACAGGATGGGACACGCGCCATGGCGGCATGAACACCAGGGCACGTGCCCCTGCATGCCCTGCATGCCGAGCCTCACACCGTGGCAGCCACAGGTCACTGGCACCAACATGGCCAGTGTTGCTTGCTCGCTGTGAGCTCCAGCAGGTTTGAGAGGGCCCAAAGCGAAGGCTTCTCCTGGCAAGGGCTTCCGCGCTGCACATGGGGTGCACGGGAGAAGACAGAGAGAGAGCAGAGGCATGGGAAGAGCTGCAGTGACCTCTGCAAGGGGAGGCCTTGCCCCCAGGCTGTGGCATCCTTGCACGGGCCTGAAGACACAGAGGCTCCCATCGCATAGTCCTGCTCACCCATGCGGCCAAGAAAGAAAAGTAAAATACCAAAGACTCCCCTCAAGCAGAAAGAGAAGCCCAAATGTGCACAGAGAGGGGCAAAGTCGCTTTAACTCTGGCCTTGAAGCACCCCTGCGGGGTCCCATCACCACACACAGGCCTCGGGCTATGGACTCTGTCCCTGCAGCAGGGATGGTCTCCCTTCCCTTGTGGCCATGGGAGGAAGGGAGCAGTGGCATGAGGAGGCAGGCTGCTGGTTTCACTGCAAACTCTGGAAATGCAAATGTTTGTAGCCTCCGGTCGCCAACTGCCATGGGATCAGGGAACACACCTGAGTCCAAGACAGTCACATCAGTAGCAGCACGGGTGGTCCCAGATGTCAAGTGTGCATGTCCCAGAAAGCAGGTACCAACAGACCGCATGTCTCTACTCTCCCACACGCGAGCATGTATGTGGTGCAGAGGACTTGAATCAGTGATTTATGTGGCTTTCCCTGCCTCACTAGCTGAGCTTAATTTTCGTCATTAAATTATTTAGCCAAGCATTAAAAATTAACCTATTTGTTCATTTCTGAAGAGTCTCCCATTAACATTTAGCACATCCTGCCAGGCAACATGCCCACCCTGCACTTCTCCCCTCCACCTACCTGCTGCTAACACTCCTTGGCCTGATGAAGCATGTGTGGCCAGGGACACTCTGCGGGAGGGACAGCAGACCCTGCCTCTTCCAGCTTCTCCCCCACATCCAGGCAGGATGCGCTGCTTCTCTGAAGACCCAAACACACTCCTGCTCCACAGTCTGTAGCATCTCTGCCTGCACTGCACCCTTCTTGCACAGGCGGCCTGGGCGGTTCACTTTCTCCAAAGTTCTGCTGACCATGGGAGCATTAAAGGCCTTCTGATGCTACTAAGCACAGGGTCCACATCTCCTATGTACTGCTCAGCAAGCAGTGAGGAGACCCCAGGCAGGAGGAGAGGCACTGCAGCCTAAAGCTCTCCAGAGAAAGGGTGGTGATGGGAGGTCTTGCTGGTTGGACATCATCGATACTTCACCCCAAACTCAACCCCAGGGCCTGACGAGCACACAGAAGAAGGGTACAAGCTCCCTCTCTGCTTTCAAGGAAATGGTCCCACCCTTGTAGCACTCTTCAGATCACGGATCTGCAGGAAGAAGGTGTGGCCCTGCTGAAGTCAGAGGAATCACTGTTCTTGACTTCAAGACCATGTTTTTCAGTGCTAAGGTTCTCCAATGCAATGACCCAAAAGGACCTAAGCATCATCTCAGCCATCCAGGTGCCACATCTGCCAAGGAGGAGCTTTGACCACTATGACTTGCTTCCTCAGCTTTCAGACTGCAAAAGCTGGAGAGAAACAGCAAGCCCCAGGAACAATAGGGCTCGCTCTCTATTAATTATTGTGAATAGGCCCTCAGGTGCAAAGCAGGGGAACCTCAGAGAATTAAGTGGGTCAGAGGCAGAAAGCATGAAACACACAATGCCAGCTGGCTCCTCTGGGGCTTCAGGAATCCAAGGGCATCCAAGGCCACTGGCAGAATGAGGTCCTGGGTCTTGGTCTCTTCCAGTCATGGGATGCTCTTCTGCTAGCCGCCCCACCAGGTAGGTCACTAGATGTTTAGAATCACAACCACTTCTAGCTGTTCAAAACACATGCATCTAAAATCAGCTTGCACACTAGGATTCTCTTTTTGATCAGGAAGGCAAGCAGAGAGATGGCCTGGTGTCAGTCTCAGTGCTCAAGACTCCTGCTTGCATCTTTCCACTGATGTCTCAGGGTAACTCAGTCCTGCCCAGAAAGACCATCCTTCAGAGTGAAAGGGTAGTTCAGCCTCACACAGAAATGTTAGCAGCATTACTATCAACACGGCTCTGCAGGCTACTTAAGAATTCCCCCCTCCCAGTCCCACTTAGGAGGAGACAAAGATCATTATATGTGCTATTTTTCAGATGGAGAAACCAAGGTACAGGCAGCAGATGAAGATCATGTGGGAGGTCTGCAGCAGAAGCATGAGGTGAAGCCGGGAGTCCAAACCATAAGGCTCCTATCCCATTAACTCAGGCCTTCCCTTTTTGCATAAATAAAGAAGACTGTAGATGGACTGCACCCCACTGCTTTATATCACAGGAAAAAAGCAAATAAACCTTAACTAATTTTGCAGGTTTCCTTGGTGAAGTGTTTTCCTTACCCCAGCACAGAGGACAATCAGGCAGAGTGGAGAAGCCACCCACACCCAAACAAGGTGAGGGCTGAGTGAAAGCAGAGCTGCATGCAGGTATTCATGGACATCCAAGCAGTGTGTGGTCCACAACACATGCAGACCAACTGTTGCACCTTTTGGGTTCTCTGCAGGCCTTTGTTGCTCCTCCCTTAACATGCTCCATCATCCTTGTTCTTGCTTCAGCTAGCACTGCCCTGCAAGCAAGGCAAGCACCTTATCACTGCGACTCAAAGCTTTACATCTATCCAATATCAATGTGGAAGTGACAGCACCATTACTGTGCATTAACATCAGATAACCAGTGTGGAGGCCAGTCCAACATAGCAATTACAGCCCCTAACATGTGCATGACCGTTTGGCAGACACATCTCGGGAATTGATGGTCACTCTGTCCTCACAAGGCTCCTTTCTTGATGCCTCAGGGCACAGCACAGAGGAGGACTTCATATAATCTTCCCTGTTGCATGATCTCTTCTTGCCACTTGTGCTTTATTCCCAGTAAATGTCAAAGGGGATTTAATGTGAGAATAGGAAAGGGCCAGCTTCCTCTTCTGTTTGGCCTAGAACATGAAGTATTCCCTGGGGGCAAGAGGAAGGGGAAACAAACAAACAAACAAACAAAAACAACAACAACTGTGCTCAACTCATATGAGAATCTTGTTGCTTTCAAGGTGAGTTTCAGTAGGCAGCATACAGACACAAATGTCCTCCTGCCTTGCTAGGCATGGATGAAGTAACAAAGCACCACTAGCAAGTTTGTCAAGACTACAAGAGCCTGTCCTAGCCTCCAGAAAGCCACGTAAAGGAGCCAGTGCACACTTTAGTACTTAGGCTCTCCATCCTGCATCAGCCACTGGATCTTGCTTCCACAAGGTCAAGGCCTGGGTTAACCAGAAGTCCCTAATCACAGGAACAATTTCCAATCTAGAACAAGGTGGAAGACGCTGTGCAGGCCTATAGGGAGCAGGAATAAGACTGAGATGTATGACCAAGTCACTCTAAGCAAGCCAAACAAGGCTGCAGAGGGGAAGGTTGGGAGTACTGTCAGCACAATGGGAACACCAAGAAGCGACGAAGCTCACGTTGCCACATTCACCCTGCTCTCATCTTCTTGCCAAACTGTGCAGAGAAGGCATGCAAAACTCACCCTGCCCCGTGCTTGGCGATGAACCACTGCCATTGCTTCACTGCGCACCTAGTCCCACAGCCTCCAGCACGCTTCCATGCACGGCTCTCACAAGATGGAGCCTGTGGGGCCATTCACACTCTAGGAAAGAGCAGCTAGGGCAGTGGCAGAAAGCCTGTGTTGACTAGGTCTGCAGAGAGCTGGCGCGAGCACCGTGGAGCCTTTGGAAATTCTGTTTGGGTTGGCATGTGTGTGTGCACGTGTGTGAGCCTGCTCAGCAGGAAGCACAGGGAGACAGAATTCCAGGCTGTGGACTTTGAGGAGATGCGAGAGCCCTGTTGTGTAATAGGAAGCTCTGCGGCTGGAGGTGGGAAGAGCACCTGCATGGGGTTTGGGGCAGCATGTGAGAACGGGTGCCGATCTTTTACTTGATTAGCTTTTCAGTTTTCTAGGCAACAGGAGCCAATGTTTGCTTTGGCAGCTTGCTCTCCTTCTGCCTCTTCAGGGTATGTATTTTGCAGGGCTGTTTCCTTGCCTTACTGTTGGTTCTCAGCCCCTTGAGCCAAACTCCCAAAGGAGTAAGTATTTGCAACTTCCTCTGCAGTGAGCGGGCATTTCAGCTCGCTACCTTCATGTCCTACCATTTCCACGAGACTGCCCTAACATTCTCTCTGCAGTGCTACCTTCTACTGACAATGTTGTATGGTTCCTGTGAACTCGCTGATAGTGGCTGTTTAACCTGCAGAATGGATATGGGAGAAACTTCTCCACTCTGCCCTGCTTGAAGGCTCAAAATGCAGAGATGATATCAAGAGCAACAACAGGAGCCTTTGACCAAGCATACTGGTCCTCTGTTGTGCACCTCAGCATGTCTCCTAGCCCTGCCTGCTGCAATGCCCTGCAGGATTCACTCGAAGAAGTTGTTTCAGAAACACTGTCCCAGGCTGGCTGCACACCAGCACTGGTACAAAAGAGGAGGGGAGAAGGAGATGTTTTGACTTCTCTACTAAACACCTCGAGTCACTCATGTCCCATCATATCACCACTTGCAGTGGATCCTGATGGAGAGCCCAAAAGGAGCGCTGGCTTTCGACAGTACAGGAGATCGCTTGCCCATAGAGATGCCCTCGGCCCAAATGCTGCTCTGTCTCTGCATTAATCCTTGCGTCCAGCCATCTGAGTTACTGCTGCTGTATCTCAACCCCTGGTGCATTCCCAGAGTCTCTCTCTCTTCTAGTGCTGCTGCGCTCTGTAATTTTCCATTCCTGTGTTCCCAAGCCCTTGCTGCATCCGTGAGTTCTCCCCCGATGTAGCCGCATTTCAGTACCCCCACTGCTGCTCTTAAACTGCCCATATTCCCAGCTTGGATCAATACCAATTTCTGCCACTTACCTACCTTTCAGTAAGCCCTTCTTTGTTCTGCATAGAAATAAAACTATACTGTACCTTACCAGAAGAATCACTTAAAAAAAAAAAAAAAAAAAAGCTTTCTCCCCCTTCCCTCCCTCTGTTCTTCTCCCCCTTCTTCTTCAGGAGCAATTTTATGCAATTTGCAACTGTCTGGCTGCAAATGAAAAGAGACACAAAGCGTTTCTGCAAAATATTGAAAAGCTGGGTGCTTTTCCCTCAAATTTCACTTAGCAAGAGGCTTTAACTTGGTGTGTGATCACTGCATGTCATTAATAACCTTTCCAATTCCTTCCAGAACCCAGCATAGCGAAGGCACAATCACGAACCAAAGCCATGGGTTATTGAGCTACAATATTGTTCATCCAGCCGGGGAGGAGCACGCCAGGGAGCGCGGAGGAGGTGAAGCCCCGCACAGCTGGGCTGGCTGGCAGCTCAGGTGGACAAGGGATTCAGGAAGGAGAGCGAAGGCCTGATGCTCTCTCTGCTTCTCACATCCACAGATTTTGCCTCTGTTCAGCCTCCTAAGGCTGTGCAACTTCCCCCAACAACACGAATGCAGGCAGCAGAAGGGGTTGGTTTCTGTTTTGCTCCTGAGCCAGATCTGCCTCCATCACCACTGTGTCTTTGGAGCCTGTCAGACTGCTCCAGTAGGCCCGAGTCAAGCTTGACCATGTACCCCCTCTGCCTGTCCTCACAGAGAAGGCTGTGGAGCCCCCCCAGAAAAAAAAAAAAAAAAAAAGGATCTCTGCAGGCTCCCCTTCCCCACGGCCACAAGGCAGGGCACCTTCCCTGCTTCCAGCAGCCCCTGTCATCAGCAAGGGCATGGATACCTGGCCTTGTCAACTCCTCAGCAAGCCCGGGTGCTTCAACACTACTCCTTGCTGCCCAAGAATGCCCTTTACATTCCCATTCTAGGAAGGTCTATCCTTCCTTCCCAACAGGAAGACCCATGCATTTGTTACTGCCAGACTGGACCTACAGCAACTCACCAGCTCCTTTATCACCAGGAGATACAAGTGCTTTGTATCTCCTGAACGTAAGTTCTAGATAATACAGCTGAAAATCTTCTCTCTTTTTATCCTGAGCATGCCAGCCTTTATGAAACTTTCTCTCCCCTCACATCTGCTTCCAAAGTCCACTGAATGATCTCTATCCACAAAAAAAAAAAAAAAAAAGAAAAAGCATGGATCCATAGTCCCAGCTCCATGAAACCGTGACATTGATCTCTGAATCATAGTGGTGACTTGGCTACTCTGAGATAACACACAAACTACAGAGTCTAGGATGAACCAGAGCAGAGCTGAGACCAGAGCATTCTCAGATGAAAAGAACAAATTCTGGTGGCAGATGAAGTGAGCCCAAAAAAACGGCTACCTTTGGAAAAAGATGTGACACCTTCCTCTGACAAAACTAAAAAAACAACACAACCACTTTCCTGGGCTTAACTCGTGTATTCTATTTAGCTAGCAGACACCCCAACAGCTGCCAACTTATGCATAAACAAATGAAGTAAAAATCACATTGCAAGGAGAATTTTCATCTCCTAAATGGGAGAACTTGCCAGAAATACCATAAAGGCCAGTAGAGACCATGGTGATTCCTACTGATTTATGTGGAAAATCTACAGTAATGAGCATCAGTACAGAAGCTCAGAACAGCCAAATCGCAGGTGCAGCTCTGCAGGAACAGCGTGGCAGCATTCCTGGATACGCTGACATTCTTAGCATCAGGCACAGAGAGCATAAACACTGCATCTGCAGGCACAGCACCAACCCAAAGACTTGGAAAGAGAACCCAGGAATCCTGGATCACTTCATCTGTCTAGTCTTCCATTCACAGCCTGAGAACCTACCAGAAACCACATCAAAGCATTTCTTGTGTTTGACCTTACCAAATCCCCAATCTAGGCTATTCATGAATCTCTATTTGGATTCATGAACTGCTGAGATCAGCCCTTAATCTCTACACTGAGACCAGTGAAGAAGGTGCTTGTTGCATCTACAGGTACTTTGCAATATAGTAAAAAGTGTAGCATTACCAATAAAACATCTTCTATGCTGGCTCCATATTTTGCTGTCTCTAAAGCCGCTGGTGCCTGGTCATGCATTCCAGAGAATGTTTGTGTAACCCTACATTGATGGTATGCATATCCTTAAGCTTTCTTACTGCTATTTGCCGTGAAGAGGTGGTAGGTAGATAAAACAGTCAAGGAAGTGACTACTATGACTACTTAACCACTATGGCCCGTTTACTTAAACCTAGGTGGTCTGGTTCAGTACATTCTGCTCTCTGCCCTGTGCTGGGCCCTTGCTACAAATTTGGTGAGAAGCTTTGCAAGACTTCATCATAAGATGGCCTAAACATGAGCAAACAGAGGAGAAATTTCATGATGTCCTTCCCAAAAGAGGGAAAGAATCAGCTTCTCAGAGGGCCTGACTGTGCCCCCTTTCCAGAGTGTTCTCTGTGGTCACTTGGGTCACAGGAACGCGTGGTGCTACACACACAAAATGACCAAACCAAGCAAAACACATAGAGCAAGCTACCTGAGATCAGCCAGCCCCTTTCATGTCAACATCAACCCTACTCCCGCAGGCTGGAGGTCAGCTTCATTTTGGTAACAACCTTGTCTAAGTGGCCACTAAAATGACGACTGAAAAGAATCCCAACCTCCTCATCACACAAGGAATTTCTTATAGAAAAACTGCATGCGATGAAGTCATATATTGCCAGCATGAAGATGTACAGTTACAACACAGCTCATCTCCATGATAATCCTGAAACCCAAAAACAGCATATAGCTCATTAACTGTCTGAAGACTACCAGGCTTGGAAGTATCTGTCAGAAAACACTTCTTCCTGTTCCCAAGTAGTTTCCTATGAGTCTCTAAACATAAAAAGCCTTTAGATCACGCAAGCTCAGATAAATATGCTTTGCATTGCCTGTTTAAAAACATCCCCATGCAGCACTCTAAAAGCACAGTACAAACAATAAAAGTGAAACATGCAACAGACCCCAATGTAGGAGAGTGCCTAAAACCAGTGAGCCACACGCCAGTGACCCCTGAGAGTGCCTCAAGAGCTGCTACAGAGGGACATGTCTGTCTTCTCCACTCTGCACCCAGACACTGAACAACCTGCACCTGTCAGAGCAGAGGCAGCTAAGGAACTGCTGCATCAGGAAGTTCTGCACATCTGGAGGAAAGGAATCTTGTACTTCACGCTGCATCTTAGCACCTCTCCAGCGCAACCGCTGTGCAAGCTGGGCCCACACACTGCAGCCCAGCACCCCAGCGATAGGAGCAGAGACCTGGAGAGGTCGCATCATGTAATAGGGGCTACAGAGCAACACAGAAGGGGGTTTGGTGGGTGTGACATGGGGCAGTCTTGGCAGGGCACAGAGAAGCGCCTCTGTGAGGTGCAGCTCCGCGCTTTGGCCCTGCACCCCTCTTCTAACTCCCAAACACCTCCTCTTTCACAAGCGGAAAAATTAATCTCAGCCAGCTTTTCTCCCATTCTCCCTCCCCCAAGAGGGGCAAGCTGCAGGCACAATTTGCTGCGACTTACCCCTGGCAGAGTCTTCTGTTCGTGCAGTGCCGTCTGGGCTTTGATGGCCGAGTCTCTGGCACAGTAGGTGAGGAACGCACAACCTGCGGTGGATACAGCAAGTGCCAAGTTAGAGGTGCATTTGCAGACCCACACCAACGGAGTGTTGCTCTGTCTTTGGTAACAGCACATAATCCAGGTACACAAACAACATGCTGGCCTCTTCTAGCAGACCTTTGTTCCAACCCTTCTGCTCGGATGCAGAGGAAATGTCCACCACAGCCCCCACATGAAACCTTATTTTTTAATTATTATTTTGGTTATCAACTTTTTAAATTGCCTGTAAACAAAAAAAAAATAAAGAGAAAGAAGAGACAAGAGGAAAGACTTGCTAATTAAAGGCACAGATGTTATTTGTGAAATCTGCAGACTCTAGGGAAGAAGACAAAGAAATACCATCAAGGGAATTGTAGGTCCTATCCAAAGTCTGTTGGAGTCCTTGAAGAGGGCCCTAGTGAATGAACTAGGTTTGAAGCAGGCTTTCGTCAAGGTGAGGGAGTAGGAGAGCAAACTGCTAACACTGCCTTTGGAAGAAACAGCCCAAAACACAGCAATCAAAGGAAACTGCAGGGAGCACTGGGATCACTGATGACAGCAAAATAAATAAAGAAGAAGAAAATATCTGGAATTTTAGGTTGATACAGAAGCCCATGTAGCCAGAAGAGCTGCAGGAGCAGCAGTTTGGTTTTCTGTGCCACAGGCATACCCCTACAATGTATATGCCTGCATGACAAGGGAAGTTCAGAACAAAGCATGGTGTAGTCAGCAAGGCTGCCTGAGAAAGCCAGATGAAAAGCAGGGGGATTAACCAGATCCTGATGTTCTTGGTCAAGATTTGAGCCAATGCCTTAGTCTAAAACTGGAGCTATGGGAGGAAGGGAGGAATTGCAGCCCCCTCCTAAGGAGGAAGGAGGATCTGCTTTGGGTGCTCTGATGCTAAGAATAACCTAATGAATTGAGCAAAGGAAAAAAAAAATGGCTGGTTATCAAGAAACATTTCCTAGCAGAGAGATTTATTAGACTGTGGAATGATCTCCCAAGGGAAGCGCCGGGAGCTCCATCACTTGAGTTCTTTCAGATGAGGCTGGGCAAGGTGCTGGGAAACAGACACAGCCATGAGAACGCCTCTGAGGCGCCTTGCTCCTCCCACCTCTTCCCCGTGGCATTTTGCATCCGAAGCGAAGGCAGGACACGTCCCTTCAGCCTGTTAGTGAGTGGCAGGAGTGAACAGTGTGGCTATTGCTGCACCGGGCCGCACACACAGGCTGGCACCCAAGCAGATGCTTCTGTGCTCCCAGTTTCCACACCTGGCTCAGCCTGTTCCCCGGCTCTTCCAGCTTCCTGGGACTCCGCAGGGGGCTGCAAGGCAGCGGCCTGCTCGGCTCGCTCCCCGCCCCAGAACGGCAAGCCGTATTCGCAGTCCACACAAAGCCCTCTGCCCAGGACAACCCTGGTCTAAGGCCACATGATTATGCTGCCCTTCTGTCCCAACTCCAGGGAGTTCCAGAAGCGAAGTAAATCATGCCTGGCCTCACAGCTCCTGCTAGGGAAAAAAAAAAAAAAAAGCTTTTTTCTCAGGTTTTGAACTGAGTGCTGCACCAGAGCCAAGCAAGGAATCATGAGTTAATTTAACAAATGCGGTGGGGCCAAGAAACATGCAGAGGGCCTTTTCTTGCCATGTCAAAAGCAGCTCTGCAGTGAGGAAGCGCACCTTTGCCTTCCCTCTCCCCCCTCAGGCTACTGCAATATCAAGCATGGGGCAAAGCATGAAAAGCACCTGTGTGAAGATTTGGAGGCTGGGCCACTGACATTCCAAATGCAATGTTCCCCTGGTCCTACCTGCTGCAATGGACGGGGCTTTACAGAACAGAGATAAGTCCCACAAGACCTATCCTAAGATCCTCAGCATAAGAGTCGACACATGAAATTCTGGAGTCAGGACTTCAGAATAAACAATTTATTTCCTCGAGAGCTTCAGTGCAGTGATACCAAGTGCTCCATCCACATGCAATGAAGACACCATCCTTGTCTTGGATGCCAACAAATCTGAGAAGACCAAGGATCAGAGATGATCAGCTTTACCTGAGGCTACCTGCATAGCAAAGTGCTCAATCCCAGTCACAGTCCCAGTGCCCAACTCGGTAAACTCGGCATATCGGTAAACTCAAACACCTTAGCCCATGGGAGGACAAGCCCAGCTTTGTTCCATTTGCAGGACTCCAGGACTCTGGGATTTACAGTCCCCTCAGATCCTAAACATTATTCCTGACATCAGTATTCTAAAGCCTTGAATAAGAAAAGACAGTCAGTCTGCAGATGAGAGAGGTCTCTGGCTACAACTTAAGTGTTAGAAATCTCATCAAAAGCTTCAGCAGGGGAACCATGGTGTCAGCAGGGAACTTATCTACAAGCCTGTAGAAGCTGCCAAAGAGGCAAGGTAGGCTGGGGATGGTTTTGTCTCCCTGCCCTTCGGAAAAGCCATCCATCTGTCACTGCACTGTGTGCATCTGAGATGTTTGCTCCTGCACCTACCAGTCCTCTGCAGTTTCCCTCTGCATCTCAAAGTCTCTTGCTTCCCCTCCTATGGGCCTGCTAGGATGCCGATACTCTAAGAGAAAATGCCTTCTACCCAATCCTGGAAATCAAGGCCAGAGATTTTGCCTGGATCCTCAGTCTCCCCAGACCCATTCACAAAGTCTGTTCAAATGTTCCCCACATCATTCTTCTCATGAAAATATCAGTTTTAAGAAAAATATTTTCATTAACATGCAAACATGCCTGTGATTAACATAAACAGTAAAACTGCATCTTGAATAGCATTAGGGGGATGGAACAGCATCAACTACGACCCCGGACACGAATAGTCAAACACTAGAAACACTTCAAAATGGTGCTCATGTTTCTACGAAGCCTGTGAAACCCTCCTCTCTCCATGGTGAAGTTGTGGGTTCCCAGCCACCAAGTAGGACAGCCCAGGGGGCTGCACAGCCCTTGGACCTGCAGCCTCCTGTCCTGGCAGCTCCTCTCCATCCCCGTCCTCCCTGCAGGCAGAGGCAGCTGCTCAGCTCCCCACGTCAGGCTGCAGGAGGTGACAAGGGGACATGCTGCGCGCTGGCTTCTCAGCTAATCTCTCTTCCCCATTTTAGGAAAGTAAGGGAAAAAAAGTAAAGTGGCATGTGATCTGTCAGCTGGATCTCGCTGCAGATCAGGGAACGCAGGGAGACAAAACTGAATCTGCTCTTACAGCAGCCTCAGAAAAATTATGGCTCCAGTATGTGGTAAGGATGGGTGAATAATTACGTGGAATTACCAAAGCCAATCACTAATTATGTGACTGGAAACCCCTGGACAGTTCCCTGACCATGTTTCCTGCCTGCCATGCACTCCCGCAATGGCAAGGGCTCAGCCAGGGAAGTGTTGGGCATCCACTTGCCCAACTGCCCCGTGGAGGCTGATGGCAGCAGTGGCTCCCCTGGATGAGGTTCCACATGGCGAGTGGGACTTGGCATCCACGACAGCAAGCGCACCAGGCAGCGGGACCCAGTGGTGCGGCTGGGAAGGCAGGGCCAGGGCTGCAGGGACAGCAGCTCTAACGCTCCCTGCACACTGGGCCTGTTAGGGATGTGTAATGTCTAGTCCCAAACTAGGCTGGGGGACAGTATATCAAACCATAAAATAAGGAATCCCAGCCCTTCCATTTGCACAAAACAGGGAGTCCAGAAGAAAGCAAAGGTGTGAAAAAAACACGGTAGCAACCAGAACAACCTGGATGTCTCCGGAAAGAACATGGCACCAACACCTGTATCTGCTCAAAATGTCAAAACCAAATGAATACATTTGTTTTGCTGCTTGAATTTTGCATTTAACAGCAAGTTAATGTCACACAGATCTGGCTAATGCCAGTGCTGGCCCGTCCGATTTCCACATGTGAGTGGCAGATTCCTGGAATCTACCTGCTGCCTGGAACCTGACCTCCAGTCACAAACAGCCGCTATTTAACATGCCAACTGCAACGAAACGTGCACTTGCTTCTTGCCTGAGGCCCATTCTCCTCCCCAACAGGTTTCAAACCTGGCTGCTCACTGTCATATTGCAGGAGGTTTGGACTCAGCCCCACACACACGTAGACACCGGAGCACACAGTGGTTTGGTTCTGAAATCCCAAGCCAGACATACTTCTTTGGTTAGGTTCAAACCATCCTGTCTCCCACAGTCTTCAGTGAGGACCGTTTTCCTTTTAAACTGATGTAAGGTTTGGCCTTTTGTTTAGAAATAAAACCAATCTTCCATTTTCCCTTTTACCTCTGCTTAGCCTGGGAATGTTGGACTTGCCTTAGCACACACAGGGCCTTTTTACCCTAAATCTTAAGTCAGAGGAATTGGGACTGAAGGCAACTCCCACCCTCTCCTGTCCGCACAACCATGTGACCTCATCACAAATCATTTTAGGGCAGAGAGGGCCAGATTTAAGGCCATCCGTGCTCAAGGTGCTTACTGTTCCTTACAATAGGGAGCCTACTATTCCTTGTTGGAACAAAGTTCCTCCAGGCTTGCTCTACACGTGCCAGGGAGTGGTGCTGAGATCACCGACTCGGATCTCACAGCAAATGGGCCCTGTGAATTCACCCACTGCGGGAGCAGCAGTTATCATCACCATAAAATCCCAGTCCCAAACACCTGCTGGGGAAGGGCTCCAACTGCTCCACCGAAGGGAGCTGACATCCCAAACGTGACAACTTACCAAGCCACAGCTTTCAAACACAACAATAAGCACAGCCAAACAAGCCTTCTCAAACTTTTCAGCATCCCCTCAAGGCCCTTCTGTGATGAAGGGCTCAGGAAGGCCCCTTATCTATCCTTAATGCCATTAGAAAGCGCAGATTTGCAGCTGCTGTTCTTTGTTATGCAGATTTTAATACTGTACCATTTTATTTCAGCCTGGGAGGAGGTCTAACCCCCCAGGGAAGGTTGCTGGCCCCCGAGGGAGGGCTCCCATTCCAGCCTCCGCCACGGCCTCCGCGTGCTCCGGGCTGCACGTTGATGCCTTTGTCAAACGCCTCGTGTGACGGCGCGGCCGCTCAGGCCGCGGCGCCGGGTGGAGCGCGGGGGCCGGGCCGCGGCCGGGCCGCCGGGGCGCGGGCAGGTGGCAGCGCGGCCGGACCGGGCCTTGCGGCGGCTGGGGAGGCGCGGGCGCTGCCCGCCGGGGCCCCTGCCCGGGCCTCGGGGGCCGCGCTCAGCGCCCCGGGCAGCCCCGAAGCCGGCGCCCTGCGGCCGCTGCCGCGCAGGGACTGCGGGGGCAGCCGCAGGGGAACCCCGAGCGGCGGAGCGGTGCGCGGCGGAGGGGGGCGGCCCCGCGCGGAGGGTAGCGCGGAGGCGGCGGCTTGGAGCGCGCCCGGGAGCGGAGCGGAAGGGCCGCGCTCACCCTTGTGCATGCCGGTGTAGCGGTCCTTAAGCACGGTGAGCTCGTAGATCTTGCCGAACTGCTCGAAGAGCGGCTTGAGGTCCTTCTCCTCCAGGTTGCGCGGGATCTGCCCCACGAAGAGCTTGATGGCGTCTAGGTCCTTCATGCTGTCGGGCTGCGCGGGGGGCTCCGCACCGGCGCTGCTGCTCATGGGGGAGGCTCGGCGCGGTGGCGGCGAGAGCGGCGGCTGCCTCCTCGCCTCGCCCTGGCGGAGTCTGGCCATGCCCCGCGCCCGGCGCGCGCGGGCGGACGGGGGAGGCAGCGGCTGAGAACAGCCCCGCCGCCAGCGCCGCCGCCGCCGCCGCGGCGCCACAAAGGGCCGCTCGGCAGCGACCCCTGTCGGGCGCGGGATCGGCCCCGGGGAAGGAGGCTCCGCGCGGGGCACGTGTCGGGCGGGCCCGGAAGGGCCGCGGGAGCTCCGCGAGCGAGCAGGGTACCCCCCCTGTAGTCGCAGGGGGCTCCCCGGGGGAGCACGGGGACCCCGGGAGCCGTGAGCCTGAGAGGACGCCAGGAGGAAGCGTGGGGACCCTCCAGGAACCCCCGGGAGGGACGGGGGGAGCTCACGGAAGGCACAGGCATGGAGAGGACGTCAGGAAGGCTGCAAGGACCCCAGCCAGGACCCCGGGGAGCCCCAGGCCCCCTTGGGAGGGGAGTGTGAGCCCAAACAGGAGGGGTCTGCCAAGGAGCACCTGGAACGGTCGCAGAGACCCTGCGACAGAGCAGGAGACCCCGTGAGGGGGCCGTGTCCCAGGCAGAGGCACCCTGAAGTGCTCCTGGTAGCCATAAGCGTTGGAACTAGAGGATTCCCCAAAATAGGGGCCCGTGTCCATGCTGCTACCCAAAGATGAGGCCAGCTACAACCACCTCCCTCCACCACCGCTGAAAGCATTTGGCTCCCTTCGTTCTGTTTCCTACTGTCTCAGCACGGGGGGCTGGAGGCAACAGAATGATTTAAAGCAGGAGATTGCCCAGTGCTCCAGAGAGAAGAGCAGAGGGCAGTGGCCAGGCTTTGCCCCCTCCACAGCTCCTGGCCTGCCCTCGCCTCTAGGAAATGGGAGGCCGCTGCACAGCATGGAGGGCAGCTGGGTCAGGCCAGGAGGGAAAGGGGGCCGTGGTCTGTGCCAGTGCCCAGGGCAGAGCCCCCTCCCCAGCAGCCCAGCCTTCAACTGCAAGTGCAGCTGGAGGAGGCAGTGACAGCTCTGCCCAGCCAAGGCTGCACTGGATGCTCCAAAACTAACCCCGTATCTGCATCCAGGCGGTACCTAGTGCTCCCAGGGCCAGACCCTCCTCATCTCCATGGCAGCCCACCCCAACAGGGAAGTGTTCCAGCCCCTGCCCAATTTCTGGCAATCTCTGTGGCCTGCAGTGCTTGGAGATGGGCAGCCCCGCTCTACCACCATCCCACAGCCATGACACGAGCCATGACCCTGCTCCAGCATCCTTGCTGTCGAGACATCCTAGTGCCAGAGGTCTGCAGACTGCAGGAGGACTTGGGCAGGGGTCAGGGCCCGGGCGGTGCAGAGTAGCACAGCTCTGTTTCTGCTAGGATCTTCCTGCTGTCCCTGCAGGACTCTTGCCCCAGCCCATCCTCATCTCCCTGCTCCCCACTGCAGTGGCTGGACATCCTTCCTGCCCTATCCCTGTTATCACCCTTCCACACAGCATCCCACCATCTCTCTCCTCGCAAGCAGGCGGCCAAATGCTCGCCCAGTCCATCAGATCATGTTTGTGCACATTCTTCCCTGGCCCTGCCTGCCATCCCCAGCTCCATAGGAAACTCAGCAGGGTCAACAGGCAAGGCAGACTTTGCTTTTACTCAAACAGTCTCCCAACAGCTCTCACGTTGTTGTTGCCCAGCCTGGATCCAGGAGCCACAGCACAGCTTTGCAAGAACCTTCTATAGAGCCACACTAGGCAGAACCACTCTGAGGTATATAAATACCTCAAGGGAGGGAGTGCAGAGGACGGTCATGGTCTCTTTTCAGTGGTGGCCACTGATAGGACTAGAGGAAATGGCCGGAAACTGAAACATCAAAAATTCCATAGGAACTTAAGGAAAAATTTCTTAACAGTGAGGGTGACAGAGCACTGGAACAGGCTGCCCAGAGAGGTTGTGGAGTCTCCTTCTCTGGAGATCTTCAAAACCCGCTTGGATGCAGTCCTGCGCCACGTGCTTTAGGTGTCCCTGCGTATGCAGGGGGGTTGGACTAGATGATCTCTAGAGGTCCCTTCCAACCCTAAGCATTCTATGATTCTATGATTCTATGATTCTAAAAGCCACCCCAAAAAATAAAAGCTCTCCACACTCTCTCTGCACCTCTTGCAGAGGCTGCCAGTGCTCTTCCAGCTCCTCAGAGGCCACAAATGCATCAGCTGATAAGTCTGTGACAAGTGAAGCTGTCCTGATTTTTTCCACAGCTGCAAACAGGTGGGGTAACCTTAACAACAGGAGACCTTTATCACAGCAGTAGCAAACCTTACCTTGGAGGAATCATGGCTAAGCAAGTCATGTCTTCAACCACCTTTCCATGCCCAGCCTGCTTTCTCACAGCAGCTGCTGCAGTACAGGGTTTTGCAGCTCTGTATTTATATCCAACTGAAGAGAACCAGTACCTCAGGAAGAAAACATCTATCCAGAGGGAATATGTCCCATCTTTTGGAGTCTATGGATGGACATATAATTACTCCTGACTGGGAGGAGAAAAAAAAATGGAAAAATACTGCTGGTTAATGAAAAATACAGCAGCTGTCAATCAGCACCTGGAAAGTTTACAGAGCCAAACAGAGAATTATATACTACAGCAACAGGATTAAGGGGTAGCTAAAAGATAGCCATAGTATCAAGATGGAGATTCAGAGAGAAAGACAGACTAGGGAAGAAAAATAGAAATAAAAAATTGTGTGACAGGGAAAAAAAAGTACAGCAGATCTCCAGGACAGGCAGCAAGATCAAGTGAGCTGGGTCACTTCTGCAGATGAAGAGGAAACATGTCCCATCTGCCACCGAGGTGGCTGCAGGGAGAGCATGCAGGGTACAACACAACAAAACTCAGACCTGTGATGGCTGGAAGAGGAGGGAACAAAACGGAGAAAGTGCCCCCAAAAGCAGATTGCCTCGAGTCCTTTGTCATTGCTTAGTTCAGTAATGTCTTGCACTGCCAGCGTTGCCTTGAGACTCTGCCTCTTGGGTAGTTTTCTCAGAGACATTGTTCCTCTCTTACTAGCAAGCTACCCCCAATTCCGCCCCCAACTTGGGGTCCCCCGCCAAGACCCCCCAACTTATCTTCTCATTATCTTCAGTCTCTAAACATGTTGGGGCACCGTGTCAGGGATACTCCAGAGGAATAAGCTTACAGCAAGAGCAGCCTGTCTTTGGGTCAGTCATATACACAGCTTGCGTTCACTGTCTAGAAGCAGAGACACACATGGCCAGAGAGCAGGGAAATGCAGGGTGAAAGGGAAATGCCTCAATTATGGATCCCACATGCCTTCCCATCCATCCCAAGCAGCTACAGCACATTGTCTCTTAACTAACCCTTGGAGTGCTGTTTTATGAGGAAGGATTTTCCTTCCCCTCTTGCTATGCCCAGTGAAAGACTAATCCATCAGTTAAATTTAGCATTTAGGAAATTCCAGATTTGCCACCCCACATCTTTCGCACAAACCTGAGCTGGCTCAGTCTCTGCATCTCTACAGACTAAGGGCCTTAGTACCTCCTACTTCACCAAGGTGCAGCAAGTGTCAGATGAATATATTTAAGAGCAGGAAGCATTCAGATACTATGGAAACCAGGGCAAAGAAGAACCTAAAATAGATGGAAGATGCAAGATGTTGCAGAGCCTGGAAAAGCCTTGCTGAGGAAAGCTGTGCTTGCTGCAGCTGATCTGAACATTTGATCCACTTAGATCTCAAACACAAAATAACCTCTCACTACTACTTCCAAAGCCTGTCATTTTTCTCTACTATAGGGCAAGGAATATTTCTTTTCTACTTGGGCTTTTGAATTCCCCTCTATTTAACAAGCCTCCTAATTACAGACTCCTTTGAATGATTCACTTTCTAGCTTGCCCTTCTCCTGGCCTGAAGCAGACTGCTATCTGACATAATTTCTGTACAGCGAGATCATTGGGAATATACCATAAGGGAATAAACGCTACAGAGCATTCTCCTTCTGAACGAGAAATCTGACACCAGCCTACACCTGAAACAAGGAGTCAAGCTGCCAGCCTCCAAGACCCTATACATCTCCTTTTCGTAATGCAAACACATTTATTGTGCATATTCACCCTCTACAAACCACTTGCTAAGTCCCTTTCTTTATGACAGGAGGAAGGGGAAAAAAAAGGCAACCCATGAACACCCCCTTTCCCCCTCCTCCTGCCAAAAAAGTACTTGAAATAGCCAGAATGGGACATGAAGGGAACACAGACGCCAACGTGAGGCAGAACAATCGTTTTAGTCAATAGCCAACTCAGTGGCAGACAGTGGCAGGTACAGAGCAGTTGGAGCACACCACAGCGTACGCTGACAGCCATCCACACCTGGAAGGCTGGAATCTGTTTTTTCCATGCCCTGGGCTGCTTGGCAGGCTCATTAGAACAAGCCTCAAATGAGCAGGTTCCACTGTTCTGCAGACAGGGCAATCCCTACAAATAGCAGAAGATGTTTCAGAGCAGAGGGCAAGCAGCTCCTTCAGGCTGGCTACAGAAAAGAACATTGCAATCTGATGCAGAGCCTGAGGTCATAAATGGAAGCAGTATTTTCAGCGCAGAGTTCTGCATCAGCACCTCAACATCCAAATGAAGAGGTATCACCGAAACACAGCGCAGTCAGCCTGACTTGGAATCCCATAGCTCCTTATAGCTTATTCCCCAGCAAAAGTTACCACCCCCATAAGCTGTGAAGGGATCCTAACAAGCCTTACTCCAGTCTGCAGATAGGATACTATCTTTTCCAGATAAGATGGTGCCTACTCTAGTTCTGCTTACAAAAACTGCTGCTAACAGAGTTCACTAGTGCAGTTTATACAGTAGAGAAGAACTGGCCTCTTAGACTCAGTACAGATAGAGTCACTGGCCTCTCCACCATACAAAACAAATACGGCAATTCATTTGCTGTTGCCCGCCAAACATTGTCAAGAAACACATTTAGAAAACAAAACAAAGCAAAAGAAAAACACATATGCCTCAAGCTTTATTAAATTTTCTAGATAAACATCAAGGGCCAAGAAGTCTGCAGAAAAATAAATAAATAAATAAATAAATGGCAGTATTCAAATGAAAACATTTCTTTGTGATCTCTCTTAATTAACAGATCTTCTGTCTTACATTGTGAATGTGTTTTTCACTGCCTGGAGTCTACTATAGTCCATCCCTCCTGCCCCCAATGGTATAGAAGGGCTTCAGAGCTTTGCTTCCAGCCTTCATTATGGGGTAAGTGGTTCCCTTTAAGTGAGTAATTTATAGCTGTAACTTCTCCGAAGGAAATTAATTTCTGGAAGGTAAACCATGCTTAGCGGTTATGAAGCAAACTGAGCTGAAAGAAATTCATCTACCCTGACACAAAATCAATAGCAAAGACTGAAAGGTTCCCCAGAAATCCCACATTAACTGAATCTCTGCTGAGCACTGCAACACACAGGGCAGGAGAAAAGTGACTTACAGTTCAGGGCTTGTGAAATCCAAAAGATATCATCCGAGTCCCTGAGCATATGACCTCAAGCTGAACATTGACTCAGCAGTTGAGATGCTCTGCAAAAAGACATGTCCTTCCTTCCCCTGCTGCCTTCTGTGGCATCAGCTGCTTGGATAGCACTGCTGTAATGGGCCACCCAAGCTGTGCCACTCACAGCATCAGGTGCCTTACCAGGGAAGCAAGGAACACACCTAACACACCAACACGTCACGGGTCTCAGCAGGGATCCAGAAGGCTCTTAACCTTCCTGTCCCTACTCAGACTGGGAAGAATGAGTTTATGTCCGGGAGCCTCTTCCTGCCAAGCACGGCTCCACCATTATGGATCCGGGGAGATCCACAGCATAGCACATTAGAGCCCTAACAGCTCCTGCACCAAGTTTGTCAGTCAATATTGGGACACCAGGTAGCAATATCAGGGCTAGTACTTGCTGCCTCCTCTTCCTCCACCTTGCAACTCTGCCCCGGTAGCAGTTGAAGAAAAGGCTGCTGATCAGAGACAGAACACGAGTCTTACAGAACAGCTTCCTGCTCCACTTCCGAGAGCAGCCACAGCCCTGCCAGGCTCCTCAGCAGAGGCCCCTGCCCATTCCTTGTGCTTTCCTTCAGCTGTTGCTGCTCAGATTAAGCATGTGCTGAACTGGGGCCCTAAGCCTGGCAGGCTCCACGCACAGCTCAGTCCTGACCTCAGGTGCCATTCCCAGGCACTTGGGAGCAAGCCAGGCACAGCCTGTGCCTGCCACCTGGTGAAAGGGCAGTGGTACCTTTCCTGCCAGGCTTGGTATTCCCCTCCTTATCCACGCAGAATTCCCCGATATCCACAAGGACCTTTCCCTTGACGCTGGACACCCAGATGTAGCACGTCTTCCCAATCTGTGGAGCCAGGAAGCCTGCACTGAACCCCGTGTGCGGCCAGGGGCTCTGCAGCCTGCTGCGTTATCTGGGCCTCTTGCAGCACAAGGGCTGGAGGAGGCTGTGCCCAGGCAGGCGCAGCTGGAGGAGGATGGTGCCGCTGAAGCAGTGTCCTGCAGAGGGGCTGCAGGAGGACAGCACAGGGCAGCACTGTTGTGCTCCTACCTGGAACAGGTCCTCCTCCTCACCACCCTGCTCCTGGGGCCTTGCAGCCGCCTTTGAAGACCTGGCCTCTGCTCGCGGGCCTTTTCTCCAGCTTAGAGGGTGTTTCTCTCCTCCTTTTCTAAGGAAAGAGCCCGGCAGCTGGAGCAGCCCAGCCAGAGGTGCCTCGACTCCTAGCCCAGGGCAGGGGCAGCCCGAGGGCCGGACCCAGGCCCTGCTCCTCGGCCTTCAGCATCCTGGGGGGAAGAGGGCGGCGGGCGGCGCCGCCAGGGGCTGGGGCGGCCCGAGCAGGCGGTGTCCACGGCTCCCGGCAGGGCCCCGCCCCCCGCCGCCAGGCCCCGCCCCGCCGCCAGGCCCCGCCCCGCGGCTCCCCCGGCCAATCGCCGCCGGTAGCGCCAACCTTCAGCCGACCAATCAGCGCGGCCGCCCGCGTCCCCCCGGGCCGGGCCCGTTTCCCGCCCTCCGCGGACGGTCCCGCGGCGCTCCGGGACAGGCCGCCTGCGCCTTCACGATCTCAATGAGCAGCAGCCCGACGAGCGCCCGCCGGGACGTGCTGCGTGCCAGCTCCCCGGCACCGCGGCTCCGGCTGCCGCAGATGCCTGCGCAGACACCCATGAACGAGAACGAAGGGTGTTTGCTAACCTTGAACCGCTGGGATCCAGCCCAGCGCCCAGAGCCGTTTGCATCAACCTGCTTTACTTTCGGCTACACAGACGGGGCGATGTCTGATCTTGGAGTCAAGCGCTTTGCCCTTTTTCGCAGACGGTGCAATCTTTCAAATAAACAAAGAGCTTGCAAATTCCAGCAGCAGAAACTAGTATTTCTCTAGAACATCTGCTCATCAAACCTTCTCAATCTTGTTTTATTTTTCCAGAGGAAAGAGAAAAAATGATAAATAAGGAAATGAAAAATGTTTAAATACTTAGATACTAATATATTTATACGGAAAAAAAAACTACAGTATAGTCACCTGCACTGAATTTTCCATTAGCTTTTAAATATTCACCTTATTAGACATTTGTTCTTTATGATGCACAAGGAGAGATAAATGAGTTAATATTACTAGATAACTCTTTCCTGAGCTGCAAACATTCCAGATTATAACCTTGAAGTTGTTACCCAATATCTACAAATATAAACTAAACAGAATAGAGCAAGCAAGAATCCCAGAGGAAAAGCCAGACTGCAATATACTGAGAGGTAGCGTAGCACCTCCTCACTTCAGATCCACAGGTTAGGACTGAACAGCTCTTAAGTCTTAAAACACAGGTTGGCCACAAGGTCCAGAAGTTGGATAAATTTTGCCTTATATTATGAACAGCATAAGATTGTGACTTGAAAAGAATAAACGCCACTGTGGGATATTCAGGGTTTTAAAGTAGTTTGTGATGACTCCTTCCACCATAGTCAGTGAGATACCTAATTCATTCCCAGGTTCAAGGTCTTTCCTCTGAGCACTGCAAAAGTTCCAAGGGCAAAGTTCATATTGCAGAACAGTATCTATTTCATAATGATGAACCTCTCTTAGTTGGGAGGAGATAAACTGCAATAGCCCAAACTACTTGCATATAATCCCCATTACTGCCTCTGTGGGTGGGAGCAGGTAGAAGGAATAGGATTTTAAATTCTTAAAGCCTGTTAGAAAAGCAGCTTTCTGCAAACTGCAGACTTTGGCAGCAACAGAACAGCAGGTAAAATCAGATAGACTGCAAAAAAGTGTTCTGTTATGGCTAGAAGGGTCACCTGCTAGCCACTTACAAACATGGGGGTATGTGGCTTCATACCTCCTCAATCCAGGCCACACAAACTCCTGATAAAAAGGAAAGGGAAAGAGAGGGGCACAAGAATCAGCTACACAGAGCTCTTCTGCAATGTGGTGGAGAATTTTTATTTCATCAGAAAAGCTGTTGGGTTTCTACCTCTGTGTCATGCTCACAAGAGGATTAATCAGATATGCTGCAAAATGGAATCAGTACTGCTTTTGTCATTACAAAACATAGCAGAATAGTAGCAATTAGTGGTAAGCTTCCATGCCAGCTTCTCCCGAAAAAAAACACAGCAATGTGGGAACTCGGTTCACTCCCCAAATGGGCACTAGTGTGATACTGTAAGTCTCCATTCTCTCTTTCTCAGATATGAGAGCTGGAATTTGACTCTCAGATTTGAGCAGGCAATGCACTTTAGTACACACACTTGTGATCAGAAACACAAACCCTTATCTGTAATAAAAACTTCTTTCTATGGCATCCAGCTAGAGATATAGGAAGTGCATTCAATCAGCTTATGGGACAAATTACCCTAGTGCAGAAGAGAGCAAGCCACTATCCCCACTGTCCTTGAAGTTTGCGAAGTCTCATTTACCTCTACTCTCCTGTTGGATAGCTGCTGCTGGCCTCTGGCACTGCATCAGGAGTGTTGGCAGTTTGTTGTTGAAAGCACAAGGAGTTAAGTGTTTGCTTTAATGCTACAGCCTTAACAGGGACAGAGCTGCAACCATTATGGCTTGCCTTGGTGAAAGTTTGTGACTCAGGCTGGAGTTTCTCTTGAGGAAAGCCAAGGTTGATAGTCTCCACTACAAGTAAGAATGCTCTGGGCCTATTATGTCTTGCTCGCTACTTGTAAAGTTTATGTGCACCAGGCCACGTTCAAGTAAGATTGCTTTGGTTTCCCTGTTTGTTCTCAGTGAAGTAATGGAGCTAAGTAACCTGCTGGAAAGGTAGAAAACACCCCACCTCCATGTATACCACACTAGGAGCTTATGATATATGTGGAGGGTTCTAAAACAGTTTCTAAACACTCCAAACCAAAGTAGTTCTTCAGGTAGTTGCTGCATTGTGCTTGTTCTGTACGTACACAGTGAAGCGCACACACCCTTCCAGAGCACAATACATTCAGTCTATAAGAACAGAGCATAAAAATCAGTGACAAGTGATCAATGCTCATCTCCACCTACTCCAGAACAAGAAATCAGCTTCTGAAGTCATTATAAATTCATTTGTCAGAAGTGCGTCATAAACAGTTCATACATGCAGAGAGACTTTTCAAGTAAGCACTCAAAGACCAGCAAAAGGTAAGTTTCCCTGTAGGGCTGGTATTTCAGGAGTGCTTGGTACCTGCTGATTGTACAGGGAGCCACAAACATCCGCATGCTCTCCTGGAAAAGAAAAGATCCTTTAAAGAACAAGCCATTACATATTTAAAATAGCAAGGAAGCATACACTGTGGGGTAAGGGTATTCCAAGAAGACAACTACAGTGAAAGAAACAAGTATGGATGGAAATAAGTGCTTTGTCCCCAACCAAAGGGCAAGGACAGTGACCGGCCACAACTCTTTTTCTAACAAGGGTGTACCATCACAATTGTGGTGCAGATAAGGATGCACAGCTTGAACTTTCCCTGCATTAAAAACAAAAAGTGACACCATTTATCAAGCCCACAAGCACCCTTCAGCCTCTGTAGGTGATGCTATTTTAAAAAGTGTTTCCTTTAGATAAAAGCAGTCACCACGGCTTGTGAAGAGACCACACATGCACAGAATAGAATGTAGAGAAAGGACTCAAAGAAACATTGTTGAGTAGGAAAGCAGTAGCTACACAATCCAGACATCTTCTAGAACTATGACTAGTCTAGGGACCTACAGTTAAAATCTTGATATATTTTCCATGATAACTTGGTGGGGATGATAGACAAAGTGCAGCACTGTCCAGAAAGAGCCTCTAGCTCTCACTAGTAAGTGGTGATAGATACTATCCTGGTTGTTCTGGATGGTGGAATTCAGGAAAGGCCTAAACTTCAGCAGAAGACAACACTTTGGAACTGGTTACCTAGCCCTCCAGAACTCTGCACAAGCACTGACTACTATTCTGGCCATCTAGACAGCATCAGCAAACCAAAAATAAGGCCTTGCTCTAGAAAAGAACAGAGAGGGCAAGTTCTAAGATATACTCTCTTAGTTACAGTCTAGAAAGAGCTATGTTTAAAATGACATTAAAAAAAATTGTTTGAATTACCGGCCTACTTCCATATATAATGGGAGCAGAATGTAAAAGGAGACAGCAACAAACACTTTGGGAACTTGCTCTTACACTCAGACCAGAAAAGGGATTTTCAGAAGTAACAGAGGAGGGAAAAAAAATGAAATGAGACTCTGAGATGCAGGTGAATGACAGAACACTCCAAAACCCACAACCCAGCTGGAAGTAAAAATTGAGGAATGAAGATTAAAGTAATTACTGATCAGAGCTCAGCAAGAGCTGAGGTGCTCTTGCTAATAATATAACTAGCTGGTTTAAATACAAAGAACAGCATAGATCCTGCAGCAACTGGAACTCCTCACTAAAAAGAAGTAGGGGTAAAGCACAGAGCAGTGGTAGAAGCAAACTGTTCACGGATGATGAACTTGAAATCAAGTACACGGCAAAATGCAGCCTCAGACACAGGCAGGGCATCCTCGTAAGAATTCTACTGCAGGAATCTGTTTTAACAATCTTTCCTCACTCCCCAACCTGAAATAACAGTCAAGATTGTCTGCAGTGCATCTCCTAAAAGGGAATGGAGGGAATGAGTTATTGCATCAGCAAAAAAAGAGAAAAAAAACAAGATGCTTACTGGAAGACACTGTTTGCTCAGTACACCTTCCTGAAGCCAGGCAGAGAAGTTAAGAGGTGCAGTAAGAAAACATGCTATTTCTCCCTTTAATTTGCATGTGCATTTTTTTAAACAAATGCTCTGTAGTTTCAGCCCCCAAACTGGCAATATGACACATGCACCCAGTGAAGGTGTTGGGCCTGGTTTCACGCTCCTAGGAGTTGCTCAAAATCAGCTGTTCAGTGTTTAAACAATCTGCAGGAACTACTGAAGATTCTGAGCTTCTCCCTCGCCACGAAGCAAAGGAAAACAGACACGGTGCAACTCAGGGAAAGAAAGAGGAGAAAAGCACCTAAAAGGTGCATGAGAGTAGAAATTCCACTTTCTTTCTGCCTTCCTTCCCTCTCCAGGGTAGCAAAGAAGAGAGGAAAAGAAACAGCAGGACTCAACGAAAGGCAGAAGGATCCTGGTGGGCTCACCGGTGGCTCAGTGCTGCTGAACAGGTGATGGACTTGTTACTTCACTGCTGCTTGGTTTTAAGGGATAATCGCTGTACAGTCTTGTAAAGGAGGCCAAAGTGCTGGAAACAGAAGGAAAAATAAGTAAGCATGAGTAAACTCTAAGCTCTAATAAAATGTCTGCGTTATACCTAGGCAGGAAACTGGAAGTCTTAAAGTAATTCTAATGTTCAAACACAATCCACTGCTTCAGTCATCAGCTAACACCCCGATCCCGAGAACAGAGTGGGACTTGGTGAATTAGCAGGAATTACTACAGTGAAGCCAGTTAGCCAAGGTTTTACAGAAAGTGATGGCCTACAGAAAAGTTTGTGCAGGCCTCATCATGAAGATGCAGACACTTGTTACTGATTTTATTTTTTCTATGTAATTCTTTTCCTTTGGAAGGGGAGGGAAAGTTTCAGTGTTCAACATATGCATAATATTGGCCACTAATACAGAAACATGTCTGCTAGCAGTTTCAGGAATGCAGAAATGACTCAGGCAAACCCAGAGATTCCCACTAGTCCACAATTCTTTACCGGGATAATTGCTTTTACCATTTCACCGGTGACTTAGAAGTTTGCTGAATTCTTTCAGTTTTGCTTTTTTGGTGATTAATTGCATCTGGATTCTATAATAGCTATTTCAGGATATTCAATAGCTATTTCAAGATCCGGGCTTCAAATACATCATCATAATGAACATAAGGAAGAGAGTGGTCAGAATTCAAAGATGATATTTTTCCTTCCATTTCTATTATTGTTATTTCAGATTCTAAAATGCTTCTTGCATCCCACAATGAATATTGAACACAAATAATATGAAGTCTTTTCTCTTACCTGGACTGCAACATAGGCAATTCCTAGGTAGGCTGCAATGCAGACAGCCAGAAGCAGATCAAATATTGCTGGCTTGACCCTGAAATGAAGAAACATATAAAATAGCTAGAGCAGGTACCACCGCAGACAGAAACAAAACTGACATATGTCCAAGAGAATTCCATACCTGTATGCATTCATCACTTGCTTCAGCTGGTCATAGAACACAAACTCCGGGTCCCTGGAGAAGTTAGAAATTCTTCAGGCTGTACTACACTGCAGTAAGGACATCTCAGACCTCTGTTCCCAAGAAATTCATCCAACCACAGACAGGCAAGTTTGACAACTTTGCATAACAGTTTTGCACCAATTTTAGCACTCAGCTCCCTTTTCCTCTACAGACAGAAATCCAAGGATGCAATCCAGGACATATGCTGTTCTGAGTTTCTCAGGAGCACATAGAAAAATGCCTTACTGGGTTCATGAAACTGCCACATTCCAAGCAGGCTAGACAGGAATCTATCTGTCTCTTCACAATCAAAGAAAGCTTTCTAGGGCACATTAGGTCTTCCCCGCATTCAGAGAGGTGGCATTCGAAGTGGGAAGGACGGAACCAGAGTGGTGGTTCTCTCCAAACCTAAGACTTGCCTCTGTGCTGTGAGGAATGATACACAGCTTTCTATGTGAGAAGATAGAACACAGACTGTAACAGACAGGACAGCAGAAAATAGCAATCACCTGTAGCCACATGACAAGGAAGGAACAGGAGCAGCTGCAGCTCAGAAACAAGATTCAATGGAGGGAAACTGAGTGTGCATGCCCCATTTGGTTCTTTCACCTCTCTTCTTACCTTTTGTCTGCCTTTACATGATGTTGTTTAACATCCTTCAGGTAGCGGCCCATATAATATTCTAAGGTGTTGAGGAAGGTGCTGTCTTTATCAATCAGCTGGGCAGCCCTTGGCTGACTGCTCAGCCAGTCCATCACTGACTCTAGTTGCTCCTCCTGGATCTGCTACAGAAAAATACAACCAAAGAAAAGGAGTCAACCACCCATATGCCAAGAATGGACCCTGGATCCCTTCTCCCCATTCATGACATAAATACACGGTGCTTACCATCTGTTCCGTGAAGATCTGTAGGTCTGCAGGTGCTCCCTGCAAAGCAAAAAGCCAGGCTGATTGTGAAATAAGGTTTGGTTGGGCAGGACAAGTCTGGCTGGCACTGCAGGAAGGGTGGTTCTTACCTTCTCTGTTAGGTTGTAGATGACTCTTGTCAAAGCCTCGGCAATGATCCTAGTATTCCTGGTTAGTGCCTTAGTGTCTACATGGGCCCTAAAACAGATGGGGAGAAAATCATAAATTTGGGGGCAGTTTGCTCAAGAACAGCTTCCTTCCAGAGAACTCCATTCACCACTGCCCTGTTTGGGTTTATGGGTTGGATTTCAACTGCAGCCTTCCCCAAGACATCTAACCTCCCATCCATGATGCTGTTGCGCAGGCTGTCCCGGTGGCTCTCCAGATGGGAGATGGTGAATGCTGGCAAGCGTCGGATGGCAAAACGCTCATGTTCCCATGCCAGCATGTCCTCAGCCAAGTTTATCTTCTTGTGCACCATGGAAAACTTCACTTCTGGGAACTGGCTAGAAACCACCTGAGGAAAAGGCCAAGCCATTCAAGGGTGTCATGCTTCCCACTGCATAGCCCCATCTTGTGCTTCCCGATCCACCCAAATCCAAGATTTAGGGCTATAGATGGTAAGCCCCTCCAACATCTGCAAGCTGCAACCCTGGCTAGTGCCATTAAAAACACATTTTACTGTTGTTACAGACATCAATCTTTTAGCTTTTGCAAGCAACAAACCATAAGTAAGCATAGTGGAAAGTGCTGCCGATCTAGTCTGCTCTATTCAGAACTGTGGCATGAGGATTTGGGTGCACTCCACATCATATGACCAAAAAGAACACATATTAAAGGTTTCAAGAGTGCATCCTTTCTTTACTTTTTGCTCCCTTCCTTTTTCTATAGGAGATCTGCATCTCCCCAGTGTAAGTCATAAGTTCCCCTCTACACAACATGCTCTTAATTACCATCTCTAATTCTCTCAGAAATGCATGCTGCAAGGTTCCATCTTTGGGAGGCTTTGAGACATGGAGATGAAGGCTGTTCCCTCGGCCCAGAGTGTCTAGGCAGAGAACAAATGCTACGTTGTCCTGCAGCAAGCTGGAATCTGGAAAAAACAAAATTCAAGCCCTTAACATGGGGCCTTGTGCTCTCTGAGAATGTAAATGCTAGCAAGGCTCACAGAAGGAGACTCTCTCTGGAAGGCTAACACACTAGACACTTATCACAATGACATTAATTGAGGCATTGCTACTAGAATATACTCTTTCTCACCAGTGTGGTCCAAGTTGTCTTCCAGCCATCGCTTGGTTCCTTGATAATTAAATTTGCCACCTCCAGATGCAAAAAACAGTAAATTATACCTGCCCATTGAAGAAGACAGGCAGGAGTTAGCACAGCATAATCCACAGTTACAGAACTCATTTACTCAGACTTGGAGGTGAGGGCGGAAGGGAAGGGTGTAAAAATAAATAAATCCGAACAATTGCCACCTGAGTTCAAGACAAACTGTGCATTAACAAATGCTTCCTACATGCCACATATTTAGGTAACAATTTAGGTACAAAGAGAGAAAGATCCCACAGCCTGAGGATTGAATCTAGTTCCCAATTCATTTTTCCGCTCATCCTGAAGCTTGAACAGAGCCTCAGATTCTACTACCATGGAAGGGAAGCAAAGCAAAGCAAAGGACTGCTTGTAACACTCTAGCAATTTACAGGTCTGGAGGAAAAATCCTTCCGACTGATTTCAATCGCTCACATTCTGCCATGAGGAGGGCAGTTTCTTACCCAGCATGAGTCCGTCTGTAGGTGTAGAGCCGAGAAACAGCTGGCTAGTTCCAGTAGCACGGAGATACCACTGCCATTGGAGTCAGCACCATGCGACAGCCACTGCAGAAAAAGTTGGATAGTGGCAAGGTGACAATCCTACACTTACCTCTATGTTCCAGAGCAGCCTTCAAGCCTGCACACCACCACACCCCACTTGCAACTGTGGCTAGTCTCTAGGGCCAAGAAAAAAAACACAGGAGCAGAAACACCAGAGAAAAAAGGAGAAGTGTAGTGCAGGTTTAAAAAAAAAAAAAAAAAAAAAAAAAAAAGGGAAAGGAAAAAATACTTACAGGGGCGACTCCAAATGAATCATAATGGGCAACTATCACAACAGTGGGCAGATCTTCTCCGCCCAGCCCTGTTAGCCTTCCCTGAAGAAGAAAGAGTCCAGTGTTACCGAACATCATCTCCTGCGCACCAGGACAAAGATGGCACGTGTCCTACAAGCCTATCCAGCCTCAGTGGCCTCAGTGCTGAGGACTTCAGCCACTTCTCTCACTGGACTGAGCCTCCCTTATTTCACCTGTACATCCAAATGCCAAATGAAGGCCCCCAAAAGACAGCACCCCACCAATATTGCAAGTTTAAATCCACTCAAAACTCACCTCCACGCTGGGTATGAGCCAGTCATTGATAGCTTTGCTCTGAGCCCCGCTGGTGACCATCTGGAAGCCATTGGCAGTTGCTGTGTGCAACAAAACTAGAACACGACAACAACAACAAAAGTAAGCTTGAGGAAGTCTATTCCTTTATTTCCCTTACTAACTGATCTCTGGAAGGACAAGCTTTAAACTACTTGAGCCCTGTCATTTGTTATTTGTGTTTGTGCATTGACAAAAAAATCCTAGTGACCATGCATCTTCATTCTATTCTGAAGTCCTGACACTTCGAACTTGTTAAAACAAAAACCTGTCCCCAAAAGACCTCAAGCTCCTCATGATCAAGCTATATGTACTGCACTTACCACACAGACAGATACATGGAGTACTAGATTGATTTGTGCTCACACAAAAACCTTCAGGTTGTACCAACCTACTGATAGCCACTTAACTTCCTCTTAACCCAAGTTCTGTTTTCTATCCTACTTGCAACAGTGCGAAACTAAGAATTCACTCCATGCAGCTCTACTGCTAAACATAGTCAAGTAATACTCTCTTACATGTTTTTTCTTCTATGAAGTCTCAGAGCATTTAGACAGAGCAAACATGAAGGCAGCAGAACACCAGTTTATCCTCCATGCAATTCAGCAGACTGCTGAGAGCTGAAGCAGGACTGTCGTCCTGTAAACCTTCCCCCGGTTGTTGGCGCTCACCTTCTGCGGCTGATGCAGAACCCTGGGATGCAGAAGCAGCCCGCGTTTGCTCATAGATAGACAGCAGCTCTTCATCTTCCACTGCAAAGTAGACTGGCACAACAGTTTCCATAGCAAGCATTTCTGGCTCTATCTCCATGAATTGCTGAGGATTTAAGTAAGATGCAAACTTAGCACCTGCTAAACATGTAAGAGAGAGCAAAAAATATGCACAGCTAAAGCAAAGAGAGAACTATGTTTTAAAATTAGTGTGATTTGTTGCACACTATAACAAGACCTCTCAGTACTGCAGCAGCTCAAACCTTGCTCCTGCTCAAGCATCCACCATCAGAAAGGCAAAGGATTTTTTTTTTTTCTTTTTACCCGTACAACATCCTGTGGGACAGAAGAAATGGACTTGGGCAAGATGATCACCACGGCACCAGCTGACTGACGGAGAGCCTTTTGGTACTGCTCATAGGAGAAATCCACCAGCCGCATCATGACGCAGCGTCGGCTCAGAACATCTGCTTCTACAGTGCGGGCTTCCGTGTTTAGCACTGCGCTCCGGGTGCCTGCAGGGAGGGAGCAGAAGGAAGTTTAGTGAGCGAATTGATCACAACCCCTTTGCCTGAGCCTAGCTCTTTTTCAGAACAGTCTTGGGGACAGTCTCATGCATTTCAGAGCAGTTAAAACCTACAGAGAGCTGCGTTCATCTCTTCGCACTCGTCCTACAAGGGATAGGGATCTGTGTTTTTCCTCCATGCATCAGAGTGGTACCTGTGCAGCCACACACTGCCAAGCCCCCTGACTCCGGCTTCATGCAGCCTTCTCCACGGACATGTTTTGACATACTGTGACCAGGGAACCCAGAAATCCTTTCAGACATCCAGAAAGCACCAACGGTATTTACAAAGCATGCAGGTATGGCTGGTGCTACTTCATCTTTACTGATAATTTATTTTATGAAGCTTTAAAAGATTTAGAGCCCATGTCTCCTGAACAGCACAAAATAAATATGAGACTGCAATTCCAGTCTATCAGAAGTCTGAAGCTCAGGCCGCCAAACAGAGAGCAGGAAAATCCACTCATGGACAGAACACGTACTCTGATCTGGAATAAAACATCAGCAGGCAGCCTGAAACAAGGCTGGAGGGGGGGTGGGGGGAGATGGTGGCCTCAGGGTTACATGTTATGTTGTCTCGTAGATAGTGTTGCACAAGCCACCCAGACATGGCCGCGTGGAAAGGAAGCGAAGGTCTACGGTAACGGCCGAGGCAGGAGCACCGAGGCCAGGAAGCCTGTGAGCCCGGGAGCCACGGGCGCAGGCAGGAACGGGGGCGAGTCAACCCCAAGGGAGACTGGGGCCCGGGCCGGCCCCCATCGGCGGGGGTGCGACCCGCCGCGGGATGCACCCGGGAGAGGCGCCCGCAAGGACACGGCAGAGCCCCGAGCGTCCCCCGGAGGCAGCAGCAGCGCCGAGCGGACCGGGGCGAGCTCGGACACCCCCTTCCCCGGCTCGGGCCTGCCCAGGACACCCCCACACATCCCGACTCCAGCCGGCGGACGATTCGAGCCCCGACCATTCCGCGGCCTCCTTGCCCTGGTGTCGCGGCCCCCGGCTCACCATAGGGCTGCCCGCCCAGCTCGTACTGCTGCATGCGGTACACCGTGAACTCATGGGCGGCCTCGGCGGCAGGCGGCGGACCCAGCAGCAGGAGCACGGCGGGCACGAAGAGCAGGAAGCTCAGCGGCAGGCACGAGGCCTTCAGCACCGACTCCAGCACCTCGCCCGCCTCCTCCAGCATGGCGACCACGACGATGGCGGCGGCCCGGCCTGCCCGGCCCCGCCGCCGCCTGCCGCCAGGCACGCACAGCGCGGCGCACGCACGGAGGGGCGGGGCCGCGCGCGGCATGCCGGGAACCGTAGTTCCGGCGCCGCAAGGGCCCCCGGGAGCCGTAGTTCCGGCGCTGCCGCAAGGGCCCCCGGGAGCCGTAGTTCGGGAGCCGTAGTTCCGGCGCCGCAGAGGCTGGCGACCATCCCCGCGCGGGGAGGGAGCGGGTCGGGCGCCGCGGGGCCTTCTCGTCAGCGCGGTTTATTGCGAAAGAAGCCGGCGGGAAGAGGAGCTCGGCCCGGCCCGCGGGGAGGTCGCCCCAGCCACCTCCCGCACGCAGGGCGAGCACAGCGGGACATGCCCTGCTCGCCGCTGGGTGCTCCCCATGCCCCCGGGCCCAGGGCAGCCACCAGCCCGCGCCATCGCCCGCGGGTGCTCTCGTGGCCGTGGGTGCCGCCGGGGTGCGTCGTTGGCCCAGCCGCGGCTCCGTCGTGCTCAGGAGCACCAGCAGCCCTGGGGCGGTGGTGCGGGGCTGCTCTCCTTTTCCTGGTGCTGTCCAGGGTGTCACGGGTGGGAGCCTTGGGACATCTCCCTGCCCGCTTGTGTCCTGGCCACAGCCACGCGTGGAGCTGCCAGGCAGGCCCACCATCGGAGCGCAGAAGGGCTTGGGCCGGCTCCCCCCGCTCTGATGACAGTTCCAGGCTGTTGCACTGATTCTTGTAAATGGTCTGTTGCAAAACCCTGTTTGCAAAAAAAGATTTCTGGAAGAAGACAGCTTTTGTGGTCCAGAAAGGAAGAGGAAACAATCTCTGCTACTTCCGCTCAGGTATGATCCAAACCTGGGTGGAGACAGCGGGTACCAAGGGGCCTGGACGCTCTGCGCAGCTTCCCAGTGCTGCCCTCACCGCAGTGACATCTGCTCGGTGCTGGGACTGGACCCTGACTGCTTTGCCTTGAGCAGGGCAGCCCTGAGCTCTGCAGGTGCCTGTTGCCTGCGAAGCTTGGCCACACAGGGAGGATGGCCCTGCCACACGTGAGGGCACCAGAGTCCCGGGTTGCTGCGGGCTCCTCCATGTGCCTGCTGTCACTGCCCTGCAGGTGCAGCCCTGTGCCTGGAGACACAGCAGGGCTGCGTGGACTCCCTTGCCAGGCTGCAAGTGTGGCCACAGCCTTGGCCCAGCCCCAGTGCCAAGGCTCAGGGCTGTGGTAAGAGGCCGGAGTGTCGCTTCAGCCCAGCACTGGTGGAGCCGTGCTGCAGGTGAGCACTTGCCTCCTGGCCAGCAGTTTCACTTCAAAACCGCTTATTTCCAACTGTCTGGCAAGGCATCCCTCCACCTCCTTTCCCTGCATCTGTGCCCACCACAGCAGTTCCAGCGGGCTGCAGGCAGCAGCAGAAATCCTGGCGTTTGCCTCCAGGCTGCACAGTGCCACTCTGCCAGCCCAACCCCAGGGGCTGGAGATGGCCTTGGTGAGGGTCCCCCGCTCTCCCTCACGGGACCCTGTCAAGGAGAGGCACAGCATCTTTGTACACATACACACACACACACACGCACCAGGGCCCCCTTATAACCTTGGGCATGGCAACTATGCCCCCTATTCCCACCCCAGTGCTGGCAGCAGTGCCTTTCCCCTTGCCGCATGCACATCAAAGCAACATCCCAATCCACAATACTGGAAAGCCTGACCACAGTTAATGCCCGGGGTGGGGTTATACCCTCTCAGTCTGAGCTGAACCTAAGGCCCCGGCTCTGGCAGGTTGGACTCGCAGCACAAGGTCCAAGCAGGCTGCCAAGTCCTCCCCTGCTCGCCCCACAGCCTCTCAGAGGCTGGGCAGGTTGCTCATCATGCTGGAGTTGCTGGAGAGGGGGGCCCTGGGCCGAGTGCTCAGGGCTACGGAGCTGCGAAAGCTCTCCCGGTAGCGCAAGGAGCTCTCTGTGGATGAGCCAGAGTTGATGTCTGTGAGGGCCACGCAGCTCCCCTGCTTGCAAAGCCCAGCCCGGACACAGCAGCAGCACAGCAGGCTTCCCACAGCACGGCGCACTTCCACGCTCCGAAGGGAGTAAATGATGGGGTTAATACCGGAGTTGACCATGGCCAGAGCCAAGGTCCAGTCCAGGCTGTGGAGGTGTCTGCAGGTCTGGGTCTCACAGAAAGCGTCAAAGAGCAAAAGGGCAAAGAGGGGGCTCCAGCAAATGATGAAGGCGCCCAGGATCATCAGTACAGTCTTGAGCAAGCGTAGGGACCGTTTGCGGCTGTGCCGAGAACTGGTTTGCTTGGAGCTCGCCTGGACCAGCTGATAGATGGAGATGTAGAGGCCAACGATCCCTAGAAGGATGATGCTGAACATGACCACAGAGAAAAGGATGTAGTTCTTGGAATACAGAGGCAGGAGGACGGAGCAGGTGTTAAAGTCGCACAGACAATTCCAGCCCAGCAGTGGCAGCAGCCCAATGACCAAGGCCAGCAGCCAGCAGGAGACAATGAGGCTGCGCAGGCGCAGGGTCTTGCTGGCCTCGTTCTCAGCAATGGGCCTTACCATGGCACTGTAGCGCTCAATGGCAGTCACCAGCAGACTGAAGGTGGAGGCGGCCAGCGCAACGAAGAGGACACCCTCCCGCAGGAACCAGAGCTGGGGAGAGAGCTGGAAGGTCTTCTTGCCTGAGAGGCACAGATTGGAGAGGTAGGCAATGCCGGCCAACAGGTCACTCACAGTGATGCTGGCAATGCAGGAATAGACCCAACGGCGGGCGCGCAGACACCACAGGACAGCCAGCAGGACCAGCAAGTTCTCCAGGATAATGATGCAGCTGAAGATGACAAACGCTGTGTGCGTGGGGCTCAGGCCTTCATCCTGGGACTTGCGGTTGATCAGCTTTCCTGTAAAGTTGTAGTGCTGCAGGATGATGTTCACGTTCCTCATGGCAGCCAGCTGCAGGCAGGCTCCTTTGCCACTGAGCAGGTCAACAC
The DNA here is from genome assembly GCF_059628265.1 of Tinamus guttatus. Lineage (NCBI taxonomy): Eukaryota > Metazoa > Chordata > Aves > Tinamiformes > Tinamidae > Tinamus > Tinamus guttatus. Next base: position 124,798 of record NW_028289177.1, read on the forward strand.
TGAGCTCAGGGTATTGAGCAGCGCCGAGGTGAAGGGGATGGGAGTGATTCACCAGCCAGCTCAGCCCCAGACCGTCCATCTTCCAAGCCTGGGTCAGCAGCCACAGGGTGCACGATGGAGCAAGTGCTGCGGTTGGGAGGGGAATGGCTTCTTTTTCCGAGGCTGGAGGTAGCTGAGGGGCCCCAGAAGGGACCAGCTCCAAGACCAGCAGTCCTGTGCAGAGTGGAGATGAGAGTCAGAGCCCCATGTGCCAGCCCTGGGGCGCTGAAAGAGCATGTGGAGAGGAGGGTGAGGTGTTTTGTAAGTCCATGCGCAAGCATGGGCTTCCTGTTGTTTAAGTTTCCTGTTGTTTAGATTATTGACAGGGTTTCAGACAGTTATCATTTCTCAGGAAGGAGCTGGCTATTCTCAGCTTTGGTTGTGAAGATGGTACAAGAATGAGGCAACATTTCACGTCCCACTTTAAGCTGAGGTAGGATGGGTAGAATGGGCTAATGCTTCTCATCTTAATGGGCAGGAGCTGCTGAGCCGATGAAGGCTAAGTGCTAGCAGCAGCACCAAGAGAGCCTAAGGCAGTGAGTGCTTGGCCCTTTGTGTATTAAATTAATTCCTGAGCCTTGCAGAGAGCAACTGTCACTTAATCTGTTGCCCTGTGCACCACCCATGCACCTTCTCCAGCAGGCAGCTTCTGGCTCTGCCTCCTCTATGGGCCTAGCTCCAACCTGTCCCTTGGGACACGTCCATCCAAGCCCTGCCCTGCCAATACAGTGAATCTGGGCACCTGCATGTCTCAAATCATGGTTCAGTTCCTCCTGTCTTGCAGGAAATTTGTTGCTCAGATGGCTGCATGTGCCCTGACCCTTCCTCTCTGCCCTGAGCTCTCCAACGACTTGCCAGAGAGGGCTCAGGGTCTTCCCACCGCATAGGTCCCAGGCAGGGAAATGGAGGCACGGAGCTGATGCGTCTTGCCCAGTGCTGCAGATGGGGCTACCTTGGGACCTTAGTCCAGAGCCTTGACACAAGCACAGTGTTAATATCCATTATTGACCTGCTCCCTATGCCTGCACGCCCTGACTGGGGAGCAATCTTTGCAGCAGGCTATTCCCATCCCGGCTGTTGGATTTGCCTTGGGACTCACCTGCCCTGGCCGGCGCGAGGCTCTCGTGTGGGAGGAAGGCTCAGCAGGTAGCAGTGCTCATCAGCTGCTTGTCCAAGGCCCAGCGCAGACTAGGTAGCAGGGAGGGCCCCTTGTGCCAAATAAGTGAGATTTCTACCTAACAAAACACACACACACAAAAAAGGGGGAAGTTACAACACCACATTTCTCTGCAAGATGGTCCCACCCAAAACAGCTGTGAAAGGGCATAGAGAAAAGAAAGGGCAAGCACCTTTTAACTCCGGATCACAGCAGGAGCCACCCCAAGCTTTCTGCTTTCACCTCCACTCTCTCTCCAGACTGACACAAAGGCATGGAGAAGTCCCCAGGCTCAGAGCAAAGAGCAGATTTCCCCTGGTGGTCCAGGAAATAAGGAGCAATTCTGTGAGTCAGCCACTGCTTGATGGATTGAGGGGTCCAAGAGACATCATGGAATATACAAGCAGAAGATGTGAGACGGGTCCATGTTGCAGAAGGAAACAAGAGCAAAGCCCTTGTCAAAAGCTCCATCCTTCCCATTCCACCCTCTCAAGTGGTGTTTTGGGCTTTTCTATCAGCAGATGGGAAAAAAACTCAAGCTCATAAAGTCAGTAGCAAACCCCAAGATTGTAGGAACAGAAATGAGCAAGGAGACAGAGCCATGAGCATGACGTGATGCCCAGGGGAGGAGTACAAAATTGCACCTGTGGCATGAAGCCCTCCTGGTAAGACTGTGCCAGAGCAGGTCCCGCACATCGTCCCTTGTTCATTCCTGCTTCAGCCTGGGCCTCCAGCTCTCTGCTCTGCAAAGCGGAGGACAGGACTGGTGAGGAATCTCTGAGGGAATGACATGGGAAACAGGCTAAGGATGGAGCATCCCTCGCTGTCTGCATTGGGCGCTCCTCAGGGTTTGTGTCTGCAGCAATGCAGCTAATGGCCATCAGTGGATTTGTCCTTCACAAAATCCCCCTAACTCCTGTCAGAACCTCTTTATAAGTTTCGCCTCTGGTCTAGATCCAGGGTGAGGTTTAGCCTGTTACCTCAAATGCAAGCTACTTGTGTTCCCAGCACGTCAGATGCGGTTTTATTTACCCAACAAATAATTTTTAAAAACAAGGCCTTCTGCCGTGTTAATTTCTGTCCAATCCAAACTTCATGCAACAAAGAAAGGGATCATGGCAAGGAGATGAGAATGCATGTTTGACAGCCAAGTGTTGGGATGCAAAACAGAATGGTGCAGTTAATGAAGGCAAACAGCATGCTGCAAAGATATGGTGACAGAGCAGCTGATGTGTCTGAACTCTGAGCAGCCAAGGGAGAAAAAGAGCAAACTACAAACGCAAGATAAATTATCAACGACTTCAGTTGAGGTTTTCCTGCTCTGCTGCTGTGCGATCCTGATTAAAACTTGTATTTTCCGAAATTCTGATTAGCAAAGCGAGCCAGGCGCAGCTCGGTGGGTAGCGCAGCCCAGCAGCCTCGTAGCAGGTCTGATGGTCCCGGCTGGGACGCGGAGAGGGGCCCCAGCCCAGGCCTCGCGCTTGGCAGGTGTTTTTCTGCCCCAGGAAGGGTGGAGTTGTGCTGGTTTAGAAACCATGGGTGGCACCTGCCAGTTGCGTTTCCTGGCTCAGAGCCGGACGCATACAGTGACAATGTCACCTCCCCATGGTGCGTCCTGGTCCCTGGAGCAGCACAGCGCTCCTGGTCCAGGAGCCGGGAGCAGCCAGCAAGGGCTCTCTCCATGCCTGGAGCAGCATCCCAGCGTAGCAGCATCACTGAACTGGGACATCTCTGTGGGGAGCAGCCGCTGCAGCAAATCTCTGGATTTGGAGAGAGACCACAACAGGAAAGCCTCAGTCTCTGCTTCTGACAATATTATTGACCTTAAATGGCAAAGTGTTGTTGATGTTTTTTCTTTGAATGGCTTTGCAATGAGAACTTCGCATTTGCCTAACGCAAAACCCTTAAACGGAACCAAATACCTGCAGAAAGCATCCCCTGCAAAACAGAGTGTAACCTGAAAGACAAAGGGCTGAGCTCTGGCCTCACAGCTCATCCCGAGCGAAGGGCACCAAGTGTTTCCAGCACCTCGCTCATGGGTGCTCTGGTGGCGCTGACCCTGCACACGAATGCTGCGGCCGTGACCCCGTGTCTCGCTGCCGCGTTCCACGCTCTCGTGGTGCTACTGGCCCTTGCAGGGACGCAACACGTCCCCTTGCCAGGTCTGGGGGCTCGGCTGGTCTGCAGGAGCTGCTGCAGGAAGAGCAGCCGCCTGCTGCGGGCAGCACCCAGCGCGGCGGGTCTGCAGCGCGTCGCTGACTCCCGCGCACCAGCACTGTTGGCCCTGCGGTACGTGAACGCCATCCCTTGCACCCGCAGCCGAGCGAGGAGAAATGGCAAATCTCATCCTGAAAATTACACGCCATGCAGCACCACAACCGCGGTGCAGGAGACCTCACGGCCTCAGAGCACATGGGGCTTGTGGGGGCAGGACAGAGGAGGTGCAGATAGACTCGTGGGGACGCTGCGCTGCTCTGATTAGCACAATCAGGACATTGCACATGGTTTCCGGGCTGCTGGGTGCACTGGTCACAGGGTATAATAACAGCTCGTGGGCACTGGGGGCCGCAGCATTCCACGAAGCTTGGGAGGAGACATCAGCCAGGGCAGAGATGCACCAGCCCCAGACGCTGCTGCCCCTGCGGACACTGCTGCTCCTGCTCTCCTGCCCGTGGGCTGGAGCTGGTGAGCAGGGGCTGCGGGCAGGACGAGGCCACCAGCCTCGCTGCGCCCCGAGCAGCGCTGGCTCACGCAGCCGCGGGTGTCCCGCAGGTGCCTTGCGGGGCTGGATCGTGGGGGGCCACGAGGCACGGCCCCACTCCCGCCCCTACATGGCGTACCTGAAGATTGCGCCGTATGCCTGCGGGGGCTTCCTGGTGGACCCGTCCTGGGTGATGACAGCTGCGCACTGCGCGCTGGGGTGAGTGCTTCGCACAGAGGGTTTATCCCCGTGCTCTCCCTGCCAGTGAGATCCAACACTGGGCCAGAATGGGGTCCTCTTCTTCCTCCACCAAGCAGCTCTTGCCGCTTGCCCAAGATTGGGGCGGGAAGCAGGTAAGACCCTGTACCCCTTTGCTGCCCTGGCCAGGAACATCACAGTCATCCTGGGGGCTCACAACGTCCATGAGATAGAGACAAGCCAGCAGATTCGGGGAGTTCTCAGTTACTACCTGCACCCTGACTACAACCCCGACACTTTCAACAACGACATCATGCTCCTCAAGGCAAGGCAGGCACAGGCAGGGTGGGACTGAGGGGCCTCCGGGGAGGTGGCCGGGGCTGCGGTGGCCACGGCAGCTCTCTGGAGCCCACCGGGCCCTGCGCGAGGAGCGTCCAGGCGCTCCCCTGCGCGCGGCTTTCTCCCAACGCCTCTCTCTGCAGCTCACAGCCAAGGCCAGGCTTAGCAAGTACGTCAAGACCGTGGCACTACCCAAGACCGGCAGCGACCTCCAAACGGGCACTGGGTGCACTGTGGCTGGCTGGGGTCTCATTGACAAGGACCAGGACACCGACCGTCTCTTTGAGACCGAAGTGTCCATCTACAGCCGCAGGAAATGCACTCACTTCTATCCAGAGCTCACCAACGGCATGATCTGTGCTGGCAGCTTCCATGAGCTCAAAGACTCCAGCCAGGTAGGAGCCAGAATGGGGTATGGGCAGGCAGCAGCCCTGGTAGCCACTTCCCAGGCGGAAGAGGCCTCGACATTCCCTCTCATTTCTCCATAGGGAGATTCTGGGGGACCTCTGGTGTGCAACAACGTGGCTGAGGGCATCGTTTCTTTTGGGCATAATACCCCTCCTGGGGTCTACACCCGTGTGGCCAATTACCTGCCCTGGATCAGGAAAATCATGAAGAAGTAGCAGCAGCAGCAGGACTCGCTCAAGCATTAGTGCCACCCTGGAGCCACCTTCCCTCCTGCCCTTGCTGAAGGCTTCGCTCCCCACGACACCCAGCGCCCGTGTGGCCGGACACATGGACCCCCTTTTTCACCAGGCCAGGAACAGCGGCTCTGGCACCACTGCATGCCTGTGCCCCGGCCCACTCAGTCACCCCAAGACAGTGACGGCCCAGGTGGCCCCAGGAGGAGAGTGAGCCCCCAGGCCCCTGCTTCCTTGGCACATGCCCCTTGTCCCTGCTTAGGCCTTCTCACGCATGCGACACCCACAGTAAACAAAGTGCTGCACACCACGGAGCATCCGTCTCCTCCTTGCTCAGGGTCCCCGGGAGCTGGGCGGGAGGGTTGGGACGGGAGCCACGGCGGCTGCTCACGGCGCAGGATGCTGGAAGTCTGCGCAGGTTCAAGGGCAGACGGGACGGGTCTGTGGAGGGGAAATCCAGCGGAGAGCTTCAGAAATACAGAAACCAGGTCCAACGAGAGGGACCGAGACAGCCGCCCTGTTCCCATGGTTCTCCCTGGGCTTCCCAGTAGTTGCCTCTGTTGGAGGGAGGAGCTGGCCGAGAGAGGCCTGAGGTCTGACCAGGATGACAGCTCTCATGTTCTCCCTGTCACTTCCTGGGACCAACTACGTCGCCTTAGCCCCAGAGCCCACGACATCTGGGGAAACCAAAAAGAGTCCATGGTTTGGGCTTCTGCTAACTGCAGCTATCAGCTAGGAAATCTGCGAGTGAAAAGACTACAGCTGCTTATCTGCCTAGTACAAATCTTTCTCACGTCAGGGTTTTCCTTGAAGCTCCAGCTGCTGCAGTCTTCGCACGATAATGCCAGTTTCTAGCTTAAAAATGGGTTTTTCCTGGGGCACTGGGGACAGGAAGAAAGGCAAATTTAGCAGCAGGCGGACAGGGCAACATGCATCAGCCCCATTTCATCACCAGATGAAGGAAGGACGGGTTGGTGGGGAGAAGGCCCAGACGTGCCCATGCTCCGCAGCGGCAGCTGCCGGGGGGGACGCGCAGCCTCCTCCTGCTGCGAGCGGGCAGAGCGGGACAGGATGCGGCCAGGGGAGACGGAGCCTTGCAGAGAGGCTCTTGGCACCAGTTTGGCCTTTGCAAATCACAGCTTGGCGACAACCCTGCCCAGGAGGGACAGGGCCCCATCTGCCACTGGGTGGTGAGAGGCAAGACCCCAAACCCGCCTCCCTCACCTCCATCTGCCACAACAAACCCCAGGGGCAGTCCTGCCTGAGGGCAGGAAAGTGTCCTGTCCTCTCTCACACTTGCTGGTAAAAGGGGCTGGAAACTTTGGGAACTCCCCTGTTTATCAGCAGCAATCACAGTTGGAAAGAAGCATACAAAAGTGATGCCTTTTGCTGCACAAATCCAAGTACCAAGCTGCCAGGTGGCACCGAACACAAACCACAGAGCGACTACAGCACAGACATGCTGCTGCAGTCCAACAGAGCCATGCGTATGGAGCTGACCTGGGAGTTCTTGCCCTCGCAAAGCTACGACCAACACCGCATTACCATTACACACACATCCACTGTGCAAGGACTGCTCTGTGATCTAGGGCCCCTAGCAAGATAGAAAGGGCAGGAGAGTCCTCAATTGCCATTGCACACACACACACAAAAAAAAAAAAAGTCATGGTTTTGCAAGGCTCACGATAAACATCAAGGGCATTCAGAAGCTTGCAACAACAAAAACAGGCTGCAAGAAAAGGACACCTTGGAGGGCAAAGCTTTGGGCTGAACATACTCCCTACAGCTCCAGCTAAAAGGCAATGGATAAAACTGGTTCCAGGCTTAGAAGGATATCAGATACTACAAGCCATATCCAAGATAAAGGTGGGTTGATGCCCAAGGCTAATGCTGACTGAATTCCCCTCCAGATTGCTGAGGTACGCAGTTTGCAGACAGATTAATCAGATGAGCCCAACCTCTGCGGTTTCCTGGAGTCTAGTTTAAGGCTATAAAACGTTCCTGGGAGCAAGAAGAGACCCCAGTTGCAAGCCAGCCTCCAAAAGATCTACTGAAGCCAAGACTGCTATGATGAAGCATCAGCAGAAGCTCCTGCTCTCCCTGCTGCTGGTGATGTTCCCTCCGGAAATTGCTTGTAAGTAGAACCAGTCATAAGGTGGTGCAAGGGCTGGGGAAGGAAGAGTCCCAACCAGCGCATCTTGCACCCCCCACCCCGCTCATCCTCGCTTTGCTGTGTTGCAGATTATTTCTGGAATCGGATTGAAGGAGGAGCTGAAGCCAAGGCCCTCTCCAAACCCTACATGGCCTATCTGCAGGGAAAGAACAACCACTTCTGCGGAGGCTTCCTGGTGGCCCCAAACTGGGTGATGACAGCAGCTCAGTGTTTCAAGTAAGTTTGTGCTCCTTTTGTGCAGCACCTGGCGCAAAGACATTGCTGTCCTGCCATGATCCAGATAACACTGCCCAGACAGAGGTCTAACAGGCTGAGTCGCTTCCTTGTGGGGCTGCTCTCGAGCTCCTTCTCCAGCCCTGCTGGGATGGGGCCAGGCAACAGGGACTGCCATCAAAGCAGCAGGGGTCTGTCCACAGCTCTCCCCTCTGCCATCCATCCCCATACTGTTCTCCAGGCCATGCTCAGGGAAAGTTCAGCTCCTTGACAGGTTTTCTTCACATCCATCTGACTCTTCCCAGGCATCCACTGTCAGAAGTTTAGCAGCTGCTGCTACAAACATGCTGGAGCAGTGGGGTTTACTGGCTTTGCCCATTCTACCCCCAAAGGCTTGCAAGATTGTTGCCAGAATTAATAATCTGTTTTGAGGGAGTTGCTTGTCCCACTCTCTTCTATCCCTTTGGTTCGAAAAACTGAGGCATGGCCAGGAGAGCGGCTTTGCTAGATAGGTGTGAGCTCTGGGTACAGCTCCGAGACATCTCGGGGCTGACCAGCTACGGGCCCCACGCCTGTAGCTGGGCTCAGAGCCAGCTGCCCTGTCTAGAGGGTGGAAAGGAGAGTCAGCAGAAGAGCCAGAAACAGAGCTGGGATCACTTCTGTCCTGACTATTGTGCACTCTGTACCCTTCCATTCTGGCCAAAGCAGGCAGTCTCTTCTGCAGATGACGCAGAGGCTAGGAAAAATACCAGGACATTAGCACAGAGCAGAGTCCCAATGCAGAAATCCCTGCTTGGTGCCATCGATTTCCCCAGGCCTGTGACTTCTGCCTGCATTAATATATGTCCTTACATAGCAGCAGCCTTGGACCAAATCAGCTCAGCTGGCTCCTAACTGCAGCTGAAGTGCTAGAGTAACCTGGTATTTCACATTGCCTCTTGGTTGTGTAGCATCCCTGGCAGGGCTCCTTGCTGTCATCACTCTTGCTTAAAGCCCAGTCTGCATCCCGAGCTACGCCCCGGAGAAATGTGCCTCTCCATCACCAGGGCAGACAGCAGGAAAACAAACAGAGTCAAATGAGAGACACCGTGTTTGATTTTTACCAGCCACAAACCTCTGACTGTCATCCTTGGAGCACAGAACATCCAGAAGAAAGAGGAAAGATGGCAAACATTTGAAGTCCAAAAGTATCACCGCCACCCAGCCTACAGAATTGCTCATAATGAAAACGACATCCTCCTGCTGAAGGTAACTGCTCACCTGGAGCACCCGCCCAGTCCCATATGCCCACACTTGTGGGCGTGCAGGGCTGAGCTGTGGCACTGCACCTAGAGGGGACAGCTTTCATCACAGAATATTTAAAGACCAAACACTTTTTTTCCTGTATTTTCTGTCCCCTTGCCCAGCTGAAAGGCAATGCCACCAGCAATAACTACGTTAAGACCATCTCCTTGCAAAAACAAAACAACATTGGACAGCCTGAATGCACCGTAGCTGGCTGGGGCTACGAGACGCCTGCTGCTATGCTCCATGAAACCAAGGTCACCATTCTCAGATCAAGGGAGTGCCTAAACATATACCCTGGATTTCCTATCAACTCAATCTGTACCCGCAGCGTATTCCCTGGAGCTCTCAGAAAGGTCCGTGTCTGACACAGGGAAGAAATAGCTGTGGGGAAGGCTGCAGGCAGATCCTGGGCTTGAATCTGATTTGCACTAAGATACTTCGCCAAAAATACACCATGCAAAATTTCTTACTGCTGTCCACTCACAGCCCTTCCATCAGCCCCCGCTTCCTCAGTATCTTGCTGCTCTGCCTTAGGAGATGAAGTGGTGCCCTGGGCCTCCATCTCCAAGGACCAGCCCCTTGCAGGGCCAGCAGTGCTGCTGCAGACAGCGGGCACCTGCTCATATCCTTAACGGAGACGAGGGCCAACTGCTGACTCCTCACGGCCGAGTGCCTCGGTCTGCAGCAGCGCAGGGGTAGTTTGGCTGCCAAGCGGTTTGCCCTAAACCTCAGAGCAGGTCCGGGTACATTTCAGTGTTGTGCAGCCAGCAGAAGAGTAGAAATGAGTTGTAAGGCTCAGCCCCTCCTTACCTGTAGCTGCATTGGTCCCCACACAGGTCCCCAAGCAGAATTATCTATGGTCCCTTTTCGGACCCAGAGCTACTCCCATGCAAGGCAAGTCCAAGCTCCTCTTTCGCAGAAACTCTGTCCTGGCACACACATCCCCCATGCCCGCAGCCTCTGGATCCCCCTCTCCTGGGGATGCCCTATAACCAACTCTGATCTCTTCTCTTGTTTGTCTCTTGCAGGGAGATATTGGGGGGCCACTTGTCTGCAAGAACAAAGCCTATGGCATCTTCTCCTATACATATAATGAGTGGTATAGTTACTATACATCCATTTCTCCCTACATCTCATGGATTGACAGTGTCATGAAGTCATAATGAATATACTCTCTCCACAGCTGCTGTTCTAGAAAGCTCATGTTTCTGGGCTCCACTCTCACTTGCTTTCCCCCTCTTTCTGCCTGGGAAACGTCTTTCAGCGATCCTAGGGAACACAGCAAGGCCATGACAAAGCTGTGGCAGCAGAGGGCTTAGCGCAGGGCTGGCACCTTGATTGCATTTGTTCCCTGCCTTTCCCCAGCACGTGCCCACGCGGCGCTGCTCCCAAGGCCCCTTGTCATGCTGCTGTCAGCACCGCTCTGGAAAGTCATCTGCAGCCAGCCAAGCCATTGGGGTTCCTGCTCCCTTGAGGGAAGTGGCACAGCTGGATGAGACTAGATGAGCCCCACATGCCTGTGTCTACTTTGCTCAAGCCCTGAGGACGTAGGGCTGCCCCCATCTCGAGGGAAGACACTTCTACCCTCTGTTTAATTCTGCTGCTGTCTCCTGCTACCTCTGAGACTTGCTTCCTTGGTTCCTCCTCTTTTGCTGTAGTTCCAGTGTTGTAAGAATAAATAAATAAAAAAATAAATAAATGGCATCTGTATTTGAAAGTCTTTTTCCTTCTGGGAATCTGGTTTTTCTCTTCCCTTTTCTGTCCCACCTAAACCAGGCAAGAAGTCTGGTTCCCAGGTCAGCAACAGCCTCCTCGCTACCCACCCCGTGTGCAGGGCTCGGGCAAATCTGGGAATGACCGTAACTGGCCCCTGCCTGGCAGGAACCCATCTTTCTGCCACGGGCTGCAGCGTGAGTGAGCAGAGAGAACTGCACCTTGCAGAGGATGCTGTGGATGCAACCAGGCTGTTCCAAAACACAACATCCTCCAATCCTCAGTTACAACCCAGACTACACAACTGGCTCAAGAACCAAGGTCTTGGTTGAAGTCACAGGTGCAGCCAGAGCACTGGTCCTCACTGTAACCGAGATGACAATTACTGGGAGGAGCGCTGATACTCCAGAGGGCTGCACTGCCATCCGGAGGGACCTGGACAGACTGGACAACTGGGCGGTGAAAAACCTCATGCAATTCAACAAGGCCAAGTGCAAAGTCCTGCACCTGGGGAGGAATAACCCCAGACACCAGTACAGGCTGGGGACTGACCTTGTGGAGAGCAGCTCTGCAGAGAAAGACCTGGGTGTCATGGTGGATGATAAGTTGACCATGAGGCAGCAGTGTGCCCTCGTGGCCAAGAAGGCCAATGGAATCCTGGGCTGCATTAAGAAGAGCATCTCTAGCAGGTCGAGGGAGGTGATCCTGCCCCTCTACTCAGCCCTGGTGAGGCCACATCTGGAGTATTGTGTCCAGTTTCGGGCTCCACAGGACAAGAGGGATGTGGAGCTGCTGGAGAGAGTCCAGTGCAGGGCCACAAGGATGATCAGGGGCCTGGAACATCTGCCCTATGAGGAGAGGCTGAGGGAGCTGGGCCTGTTCAGCCTGGAGAAGAGAAGGCTGAGAGGGGACCTGAGCAGTGTCTAGAAGTACCTCAAGGGAGGCAGTGAGGAGGATGGTGCTGGTCTCTTTGCACTGGGGGCCACCGACAGAACTAGAGGAAATGGCCGGAAACTGAAGTCCCAAAAGTTCCACAGGAACTTAAGGAAAAAATTCTTAACAGTGAGGGTGCCAGAGCACTGGAACAGGCTGCCCAGAGAGGTTGTTGACGCAGCCCTGTGCCACGTGCTCTAGGTGACCCTGCGTATGCAGGGGGTTGGACTAGATGATCTCTAGAGGTCCCTTCAAACCTTTAGGATTTTATGGTTCTATGAATTAACACAGCATTTGTACAGCACCTAGCACAGCAAGGTCTTGGTATTTGACTGAGCTGTAAGGCACTAATTCAATACAGAAATTTATCTCAGATCTCTGCTAACCCATAAAAGGATAAAGTAAATCTGTAGCAATAAATCAAACACAACCAGGAGACTTGCTCCTGTCCCCATGCTACAGTTTTGTGATAAAACCCCATCACTACATTACTGAAACACAAACCCGATAGAAAAGAGTAATTTCAGCATTTCAGGAAATAAATCACACGCAAAGATTCAAGAGATTTCTGTGCCTGGTTATGGTAGAAACGAGTGAAAGATGTAGGTGTTCGATCACGGCAGCCCACAAAACTCAAAAATGTTTCAGCACTGCATAGTACAACAGTGGTCAAGAGCCCTATGACAAAGCCTCTCCCTGTGCTAGGTGCTGTAAAAGTGCATGTAGCCAAATCAGTCCTCACTAAAGATGCTGAGGATAAACAGGGCAAAAATGCAGGAGTGGAGCTAAGCTGCACAAAGACGAGGCTGGGAGAAGAACATTCCAGAACAGCCAGCGTCTCTCCTGGCCCATGGCCCTCCAGCCACGCTGCTCATGTGTTGCCTGGCGCGTGCTTCCCGGTCCCGCTCCGTAACTCGCTAGAAAGCTTCTTCCCGCACGAGCGCTTGTCCACGGCCCTGCAGGGCAGCACTTCCCTCCCGAGGACACGGGCACCCTCCCTCTGCGTAGGCAGGGGCTCCTCAGGCAACACAGCAGCGCCACAGACCCTGCCCTCCACTCACAAAAAAACCACCAGAAAAACAAAACAGCCTCTCACTTCCTCATCCGACACCTCTCACACCACAACCTCCACCCTGAGGAGGGAGGGGAGTGGAATCTCAGGCAAGCTACAAACTGAAGCTCTTACAAACCTGGCCCTGAGGCTCTTCTGCTTTGTCCCAGGCAGGCGCTTTCGCTTCCCCGCGCGCCCCAGCAGGGTCCAGGGCAGGCGCTGCTGGCCGCAGAGCTCGGGGCGCACGCGGCTCTGCGGGGCTGGAGCTCCCGGCCTGCTGCCCGCTCCGCGGCTCCGAGGAGACAGAGCAGCAGCTGCAGCCCTGCAGTCCCCCCTTGTCCCTCCTCATTACCGGGGCTCAGGGTCCAGCTCCTGCCCGCCAGCCCAGCAGGGTTAGAGCTCCGGGTAGCAGGTCAGGGCACACGCACGTGCAGGCTCCAGCGCCCCGGCTCGCAGCAGCGTGCGGCGCTCGCGGGCCAGGCGTGACCGGTGCAGCGCAGCCAGCGCCTGCGCTCGGCCATGGAAGGGGAACACGGGATGGAATCACATTCTCTCCCAGACTTTGAAGAGAAGAAACAAATCCCCTGTGCCTCTTGTGGGAAGGATTCAGATGGCAGAAGTGCAGATTCCGCTCCACAGAAAGAGATGACAGGACAACTCTTCAATTCCCTACAAAACTGCAAGGGAAGCAGCCATAAGAAAGCCTCTTCCAAAGAATCTTCCACAGAGTTCACATGTTCCATGTGACCACACTGAAGCAGCAGCCAGGAAAGATTCAGTCTGTGTGAACCCGGTCAGAAACCTCTCAGGCCAGAGGAGCTGCTGCCAGGCCGGGAAGCAAAGGCAGGAACGTGCTCGACAGCGAGGTGCCCTTGGATCATGGTTTGCACAAAGTGCTCCAAGACCTGCAGCTCTGAGGTTTGCCTTAGAGTAAGTCTGAAAGCCCTAACTCCAAGCACCTACTTTTTCCCACAGATTTCCGAACATACTGGTTTTGACTGGAACCCAAAGTGGCACTTAGGCACATAGACTCACGCTATATCCAAATCTAACACAGGGCAGGGAGGGGAAGGAGCAGCTTTATACTAATCTTCTGCCTGTACCAATTTCCTATACCCTAAATGTGGCTGGTTTCTCTCTTCCCTTTGCTGCAAGGAGCACCTAGAGCTTGAGACCTGAGAGCCGGGGGGACCAGTCCCACAAGCATCTTCTGGTCCCGGTCAGGGCCCTTGGGAGAAAAGCTGGGCCAGTGGCTGCAGGATAATCCTCGCTGGCTCCTTGATGCCTGGCGCACTTTGGCCTTGGCTGTGCTGTCCCCCCGGGGCTCACGGCCAGGAACGAACGAAGAGGAAACTGGAGGCTGTGCAGAAGAGAGAAATGTTGAGAGGAACCTGCCCAGGTTGGTCTGGAGGGCAATTCCCACCCAAGCAGTGAGGAAGGGCTAATTACAGAGAAAAACAGTTGCAGCTGAAGAAATCAAAGCAATCTTTAGAGCAAGACCAAAGCAATGGTTTCCAAAACTTTTGAGAAGCAGAAGTCAGCTTCAAGTATTGTGCTAGAGCGTTCTTATGGAATTTATTTTTAAAGAAATATTTTGAGGGAATGTTCATTTTGTGCTTTGTGTAAGGATGACTTATTAGAGCCTATTTAATATCTACAGCAGCACAAGCCACAAAACACCAGGCCAAAGAATATAAGATACCAAGTACTTTCCAAATAATAATTAAAATTCCAAGTAGTAATGTAAAAAATCTTAGTCTCCCCAGGGCATTCATGTGACTGAGATAAGCTATAATCAAAGTTATCAGTGATTTTTGCTGTGGATAATGTTGTTATTGTACTAGAATATATTGATACTACTAGTTTTATATGCACACACTGCCCTCTTTGGGCTTGCACAGCACATGTTCCCAAGGGCACCTCTCCAAGCAACGCCTGAACTTCAATAACTTACCTCTTAAATTCCTTCTCAGCGAGGCCTGAGGTTGCAGTTTGGAAGTGGCTAAGCTGAGCAAGGCAACTCTTTCCTCTTTTTACAACCTAGAATCTGCTCTGAAGCAAATGTTGCCAAGGAGAAGTTGAGCAGAGATGCACAGTCTTCTTTTCTAACCAGGCTGCAAAATGTTTTGTGTGTGTTCCCATTCATCCCACCTCGCCCTCTCCTTTGCAGGGAGTCTCGCTGAAGCTGGCAGCTCTGTTTGCAGTAGTGGACATCAAAGGCCCATACGACTAGGAGCAGATATATGAACCCGCACAGAAGGGACCAGACCTTTAGACCTTTCACGCCAAGACTTTTTTCCTGGCTGCAAGAGGCAGACACCCACCTGGGGCGGAGCGAGGTGCAATTCCACAAGCAGAGCCTGGTTCGGAGCAGCTGGTCACACGAGGGAAGAGCCCCTGGCTGGGCACGCAGGGCAGCAGCCCCTGCAAGCCACGTCCGAGACCACGTTAGTTAGAGGCTGGAACCTGGTGTCAGGACCTCCATCCCAGGAATCCCCTTCATGAAAACTTCCAGGAGCAATCATCTCCGGAATCCTGAAGGGAGATGGGCAAAAGCATAAGGCAATACTTGCATATGTTTCCAGCCAACCCGACTGAAAGCAGGACTGGAACTGAAGTCTCATCAAGATTTCTTCCATGGACAACTCACACTTTACAAAAACTGTCCTGGGAAGGCACGGACATCACAAGGGGCAGCAGTGGAAACTAATAGCCTCAACGGAACGATTTCACTGCAAAATCCCGTGCAAGTTTTAGTTAAGATGCAACCCTGCATCTTAAAACCCTAGTCAGCCACTCTTCTGAGTTAAGAATTATATGCATTGTACTGTGCAAATGATAATGTGTATTATGCATTACATTTACTGAGACATGTTTTGTTTCAAGCCTCGGCATCTGGACATCCTGAGCAAGGACAACCCTACCAGCTGGGTGGGCAGTGTCCTACACAGCTGCAGGTCTCACGGGGTGCAGAAGTTGTTTGGCCAACCAGAGAGACAGGGAGAGGAGGAACAAGAGCAAAGAAACCCATGCATCGCCACTACGGTTTTTAGGAACAAAATTTATTCCAATTTCAAACAGAGAATTTATTTCAGGAGAAAGATATGAAAATCAATTTCCATCAGATATTTCTGTAATAAGAGCTGGTGCCCAGCAGTCAGAGTTGGATCATTCCAAGAAACAATCACACTCCTGCACTGGAATGAGACAGTTTGGAGCCCGAATAGACCCTGACACTGGGCATCTTATTCAGAAACTCCTTTCCCCTACCCTCCTCCCCCCCCACCCCAACACGCACAACAATACATGCATTGCAAATGACAAGGTTTAAAAACAGCGTTTTATATAGTATCTTTTTAAATAGGTTAATGTTTAAATTGCCTTAAATCAGGATCCTATAATATACAAGTATAACCAAATAATTTCCACCACATTGGCACTTGTAAAGAGTCTCTGGCACTACTAAAGAAGGGGCATTGGCACAAACCATACTCTTAAAAACTGGGTGCTGCATAACACACTTTATCTCTGCTGGACTCTAACAACCTGGGCTCTGTACAGTACAATACAATGGTCAGCACACTCTGGAAGTACTTTAAAAAAGAAAAAAAAAATCCAAAAAACACATGAAGAAAACCATAGTTGAAAGCAAGGCCAACATTTCTAGGAAGCAACAAGAGACCAAAGAATCTGACCGTAGGAGAAGGGAGAGGGCAGAGGGGGCTGGAGCTGCCTGACACGCTGAAGCGGGAAGGGGCTGTTACTCACCGGGCAGCCAATCCGCACAGAATGGAACCAATAGGATGGTCCTCTCCTCACTGACTTCAAGTTTCACACTGGTTGACAGTATGTTGGTTTCTTCAGCAGAAGAAAAGTGCACAAGTAGCAGAGGTTAGTCAGGAGACCATTTCCTCAGACTCCAGGTTCTTTGCAAGAACCTTATGCCCTCGTCTTTCTAAAGCTCAATCTCTTGTTGCCATCTGTAGAAAATTCTGATAGGCCTCACTTGCAGAAAGTATGATGCAGGCAGATTTGGTTTAAGGCTTGGCACTTTTGCTAGGGCAGGCATTAGCCAAAGGTCCAGCCAACAGGAGTGAACCAATTTTACAGAAATGCTTTACTGGCCAAGTTGGAGGCACACAAGCTGTTGCTTGTTAAGAAAAGCACATACCAACACTGGTATCTTCTCATATAGGACAGTCCACAAACACCTGCGGATTATGTCTCCAAGTCTGGCCCATTCCTCCTCTCAGTTAGGATGAGGTTCCACAAACGCATGGCTCAGCCATCGTGTAACGTGCTCCGCTTCCCCCTTCAGCGATCGGCACGCCGAGTCGCTCCCCAGGCCAACAGCCACAGCCAGCACGTCCAGCACAGCCCAAAGCCCTGTGCCCACGGCCTCCCGCTGCCCCCACAACGCAGGGAGCCAACAGCCCTCCTCGTGCGCCAGGGCAGCCGCGGCAGCAACTCCTAACGGAGAGGGGAGGATACAGGAACAAACGTTTCGGACTCAGGTGGGAAGCACCACCATCATTCACCTCGGAAAACAACTTCTGGGAAGTTATTTCCAAGAGCCTGTGTTCTCAATGCCAGCTTCGCTGCTGGCAATAGTTGTTGTGTGCACCATCTACAATAGGATCAGGAAAACAGAAGAAACTGGTGCTGCCATCTGCTTCAGATGAACAGCATTTAGGATACAATAAGACGATTATAAATTCCTCTTTATAGGAGACTTTCTACAAAATGGATCATTTTGGCATAAAGACAAAAAAAGGCGGTAAAGTTATTGCAAAGCTGTCTGACACAAGGGAAACCCTCTCATTCAGCACTAATATTAAAGGAATTCAGAGCATGGCTATACTAAAGAGATAGTGTTCTCCTCAGCACCATCACTCGGACAGACTGTCTCTTCGACTGTTGGTCCCACGGCTACTGTTCCAACTTCAGCTCTCCAGTCACACCTAGCAGAGCTCGCTTCCTCCTGTAGTGCTCCGAGACATACAGAGGCTTCCCTCAGCTATTCTGGAAATCAAGAGGGACCTACAAACAAATTACTCAACATCATCTGACTCCAGGTTTTAGTGTTCTAGATCAAAGCATCTTAAGCATCTCTGACAGTTAAGATTTACATGTTGTGCAAAACACTGATGTAGTGCTCTGTCTACAAAAGAGACAAAATATCAACAGCCCCCTTCAACAGTGCAGCTCATGTAGTCTTTATCTACTGGCAGCCTAATAGCCTTTAAGGGGGCAGTCTGGTTGATTCAGAGAACTTGGACCCAATGCTACTTCTTGGAATTGAAACAGAAGCATTAGTGATAGCTAAACCACCCATGTCCAGAGACGGATCAGACTTCCCTGTCTCCTACTCACTCCTTGCCTTGCCCTGCAGGCTTCCAGGCAAACAACAGTTCGTTCCACATTTGTTCACTTGCCTTGGCTCCTGGAAAAAACTCTGTAATGTGCAAAGGCTTCCCATCCTTCTGCTCAGTGGAGTTTCGCTTGGCATCTGGAATCCAGAAATACTTGCACTAACTTTTACCTGCACCAGCAAACCCTGCTGAGGCTGCCTCTACTCTCCTGTTAAACAAAAGTGCATCCACACTAGGGTTTTCCAGATTCCACAGCAGCCACATGCTCCCGCCATGACTGCTGCTGCTTGATTATCACACACACCCTGGAGCAAGGATGTGTGCAAGTCCTCCAAAGAGGATCCATGCTCCTCTAAAGAGGAACACAGCAGCATGTGCCTCCGGGGAATGCCAAAACAGCACGGAGAAAATTACCACTCCCTCCAAGAGCTCCCCACAAGCTTTTCAAGCAAGAACCCTACCTGTGTCCCAAAGTCTGTGACCCACCAGCTCTGGTCCTTTCTAGAAGTCTGCAAAAGCTGGACAGGAACAAAGCATTCTTACAAATTCATACAACACACTGGCACGAAATGTGATGACAAGGCTTGTTTGATGCTAGCAGCAAGAAAATAACCAGAGGGTGGCACAAGACTAAGATTTGCCAATCCAGCCAAAGTCTGCAGTTTAAATGCCACAATTATGCAGTGTGCTTTTGATAGATGCTGCATAGAGAAGTCGCTCATTTGATGTCATATACTCTACTCAACAAAAGGGAGTTTTTACTCTGCAAATTGAGCCTAGTGTGTGCACACACGTGCTTGTGGTGCGTGGGGGATGTGTGCGTGTGCATGTGGAGAAAAAAAAAAAAAAGAATTACCAAATAACAACAACCCCACAATTACATCAGGCACTTCCCCAGGCTCAGCAGCTATTGCTCCAAGAGCTTCCATCATTTGTAGTCCATGAACAAAATACAGCAAACTATGTATAGAACATCAATAATTTAAAAAAAAAAATCACAGTCTTCATACCTTTTATAATTGATAAGAAAAAGTAACTTAGAACTAAAATTTATAAAGAATGGAAAAGTGATGGCTTTTTTTGTTTTGCCTTTTTTCTTTTTTTCCTTTTTTTTTTTTTTTTTTGCAATGGTTGGAAAGCAATTGCTACTCTCCAACATTTCATCACAGTGAACCATGGAGCGTGTCCTGGGAAAGGGAAGGGCAAGGAGCAGAGACAAGCAGGCAGGATTAGCAAATTACACCAGAGGCACCCTGTAGCACAAGGCAAAGGGACCAGTAGCATTCCACACTCCCACAGTCCTGTGAATTCACAATCTTGGCTGGAAAGTTATTTTCTGTATTTATATGTGTATATATATATATATATATATATGTATACACACCATGGGAATGAAAAGAAAAAAAAAGGGGGGGGGGGCTAAGCAACAAAGGAAAGCTCAAGATGAGACCACCTTAGCTGTTTGGCAAAAATTAAGTGAACAAGGTGCTGAAGAAATGAGGCATATCCCCGTTAACTGTGAAATAAAAGCAATTTGTTAAAAATATGAAATTAACTACTCTGTGGACAGAGACATAAGACTCCAGGATAACACCGAGCACTTGCCACTCCACAGATCAGACAATTTGCAATCATTACATCATCAAAAATTAAAATTTTTTTCTTGTCATGTTTAAAATTTCTTTTTGTCTTTTCTTCACAATGAAGGCTCTCAAGGGGCCAAGGACAGAGCAGGTCAAACCAGGTTGTACTCCTTCAGGTTGAGCTGTAGGATGGTGTCCTTGACAGCTGCGAAGACGAAACGGATGTTTTCTGTGTCTGTGGCACATGTGAAGTGAGAATAGATTATTTTGTCGCTGTCTGGATTTAAATCCACAAACATCTTGAGGATGAATTCCCGGGCTGCCTGTGCATCCCTCTGTGGGCCTGCAGCAAACAAGGGAACACAGTCAAGGGTTTTGCACTAAGAAGCACCATAAGAATTACCAGGGTACTTTTTCTTACGGGCTATGAGGATATAAATAAAAAGTTAAGCTTGTTTATTGCACAAAAGTTCTGGGACCTGAAGTATCTTATGCTTTTAAATTAACTAACCAACACCCACAAAAGTTATTTTTCCAGGACAGAGTTTTGACAGACTCCAAGGTGTTGGCTTAGACTGTACTCTCAAATACAGAACTTGGTATAATCTAGCATACGTGTCGTTGTTGCATATGTGCTACAATGCTCTCCTTTGGAGCTGGAATGCATATTTCTTAATAGACAGATCTCATGCTCCGAAGGACACGAGTTTGCACTGTGCAAATATGAGAGACGTTCAGTCAACACTGCAGTCTGTCCCAACTGGCTGGTCAACACACGGGCTGAAAGCAGTTGTTTTAGCTAGTATTTATTTTATACTGCCAACAGCTCCTCAGAAAAGAGGTCACCTACTGATATTCCTTTCAAAGCATTTAGCGTTCTCACACTCTCTATTGCAAGGATCATCTCTCAAGAAGTAGCTTTATAGGCTACCTACCAGTCTAAAATCACACAACAACCCTGCAGCAGCTACCATAACCACTTATATGAAAGAGCTGGAAGCATGCTATGCTTTCTAATGTTGCTACCTTGTCTCAGATGCTAAATTATATTAGAATTGTGCACTATTTGACCAATAAATTAACCACAGCTCACCAACCATACACACCCTGCTGCAGAAACTGCACATTTTCCACAGTTGGTGACTTCAGAGTACCCGTATTTCCAGACAGCAGGGGGCATAAGACTCCAGAAGAGGGAGGACAACTAATTAGGAGCAATTTCATTAGTAGCTTAAATGAAGCACTGTTTGCAAAAAGTTTCCCTTCACCACATACAGTCAAAGTATGTAATGACACAGTTAAAATATGAGGCATGGAAGTAGTGTTACCTTACCGCACTCTCCACTACCTTTGTATTTGCAACCCCATACAACTCTGGTTAACAGACAACTTCAAATGCACTGAACTGTACAGTAGGAAATGCTATTTCGACAGAGGGATTTTATTTCAGATTGGAATTTCTGCTTCATGCAGATATACTTCCTCAATTGCAGGTGATAGCATGAAATTTCTTTTTGTCTTAAATTTTCACCACTAACACCTGAACTCAGATATTTGAGCACTCATATTCTCAAAACACGCACTCAAATTGTCTCTTGATTAGGGAGTTAAAAATGCCCAGTACATCAGCAATTCTCACACTTTACAGGACCGATTATATGCACAGGCATACAAGTAGGAAATTTAAACTTCCATTACATAATACTCTGAAGTACATATTTAGGGAAAATATTTTTTATTTCTTCATCTAATAGAGGTTTCATCTAAGATTTCATCCAATTCTTCATCTAGGAATCGGATTCTATTTATATACGTATGATCAAGACACTTGTATGACGTTTTCTCACTGTTATGTGTATTTCTTCTCACATTAAGAGCTTTTTTTCTCCATCTGTAGAGCTGAGTTTTCTTTAAAAACAACAGAAAGAAACAAATCTCCTTTCTAGATAGAGTGTTCCTCCTTAAAAAACACTCACCATCAAATTCCGGGAAATAGTCAACAAGATGAGAATACAGGATCTTGTCTTCCAAAAGATCTTTCTTGTTGAGGAAGAGGATAACAGAGGAGTTTTGGAACCAGGGATAAGTGATAATGGTACGAAAGAGAGCTTTACTCTCTTCCATCCGGTTCTGAAATGAGGGGAGAAAAATATTTAATTGCACAAATGAGGATCAATTCAGCTTTCTGCAACTTGCACTCATAATCACACCTGCATGAACCCAGTATCTCAGATGCTGTACACAGACTAATTTGGGCCCCAGATAAGTTCTGATTCCAGTTGTTCAATGAAGCGGAAAGCAAATGCAAAAATCGGATGGATTCAAGCAAGCTTTTAATGCCAGAATGCTCAAAAGTTGTTTTATGCTTTGCACAGTCATGTTGGAGGACTGACCATGATACACATCTTGCCCAATACAAAATACAGGAATAACTGCTGTCACACACCAACATTTTTTAAATCTATCAGCAGGTATAAAAAAAAACAGTATTGCACCTTCAAAGAGTCCAGTCATTATCCAACAGGACAGCAGCCACAGTGCGAAGTACTTAAGGTGAGGAAAAGAGTAAAACAGCAATGGGTACTTTTTAAGAGCTTACCTTCACATTGTAAAGTACGTCCCAAGACACAGGGGACCCAGCATTTTCAGCGTACTTCAGCATCATTTGAGAAGTACAGAGAAAATGCGAATACACTGTGCATTTTCCATTCTCAAGGACAGCACGAGCCATTGAGGCTCATGTTCCCCTTTGAGGAATGAAGGACTAGAGGCCGAAACCGGCAATCCTTGCAGATCCAGCTCCCAGTTTCTTTGGCACCAAGCACTTCTGTACCAACCTCCAAGAGGCAAGACAGGTGTTCTTCCCCAACCTTCTTGGAGGGCTCCCACTCTTTGGCTTACCTCATTATCAGACTCCACCAGAACTTGGTCATATTCACTAAGTGCTACTAAAAACATGATGGAAGTCACGTTTTCAAAGCAATGGATCCACTTCCTTCGTTCTGACCTTTGGCCTCCAACATCCACCATTCTAAGGAACAGAAATATATCTGATGTAACAGCAGTAGCTGCAATTCTTTATCTGAATTCAAAGGACCATCGTGCAATGAGAACAAAAGTTCTTTACAGTTCAATTTATACTGACAGGAGGACAAAGCAATGTGTGGTCACTAGCAAAGCCACCAAGTTTACAAAATATCCTGTTCCAGAAATATATTAGACTGAAGAGATAGCCAAAGGAGACTGATACCCAATTAAAATCCCCAATTTCAGCATTACTATTTCTAATTGTACAGTGATCTGATTAAGCAGTGAGTTATGGGTCCAAAAAGACAAATCTTTCAAAACCCAAAACCCTGCTCCGTTAAAATACAAATCTGTATTTTCTATCAAAGCACTTTTGTCCTCAAAGCATCTTTCAGAGAGCTTCCTTTAATTATTAAGCTTTCTTAGAATGCAAGCTTTGCAAATCAGCATCTCAGTTTTAAGTCCCATACTTACAGTATGGTAAAATTATTTTGTCCCTCACCTAAAGTTCAACACATCTGGTCTAATTTGCACACCTTTACTCAAACTCTATACCTATCTCCTAGGTCAGCAAACTCTAACAGGTAAAGGGACCTTTTGTGTATCTGTAACTTAATGGATTCAGAAATGAGATGCAAGCTTCTTTACTACTTTATTCCTCTCTCATAAGGCCAGCAAGACAGAAAGAGAACAATCCCTGCTAGATAGTTAGTCCAGTTCTAAGTTCTAAGACTTGAATGTATACTCCGTTTTACGACCGGAAATGGCTTCAGCTTGGAGCTTTCCCTTAATCAGAATGAAGTGTTACCTCATTCCCATTCCAGGAGCATCTCTCAGCAGATACATCATAACATTACAGTGCACACATCCACTCAAGCCTTTCAGCTAGATGCTTGGACATAAAGGCAATATAAAACTTTTCCTTCCTGAAACCATTTCTCTCCCATCTCAGTTCAGCTGTAACATGAATACACCTTCAGTACCTGAAGATAATATTCTCTAGGTCAAAGGGGTACTCTATAATGCCGGTTGTAGGAACTCTAACCCGTAGCACATCTTGCTGAGTTGGTAGATATCCTGGGGTAGCGATACGATCCACGTCGCTAAGATAGCTACAAGAACAATCGAAAAACTAACTTAGATTGCAGCGCATCACATACAAACACTGCTACATTTAATCTTTTCCTAGCATAACAAGGGAGTCAGAAATCATCTGAACTGTTCTAATATGTGATGCAAAAAAACAACAGTGTACACCTTCGGGGAGCAGCAATTTACCAGCCATACCCTTTGGAGGATAAACAGACATTAGAAACAACTTCATCAGCTTTATGTCTTCAGGAAATAAGAGCAGAAGAAAGTCTTTTCTACAGAGGAGGTTTAAGCACATTGGAGGCAGATGTTGGAATTGAGTTTCATCTGAGATGCTTTCACATAAAGGAAACTATGTTCCCAGGTAATCTTCCTGGCCTTCCGATACTTAGGTTTTGTTAATAACAAATCCACGAGTTAAATATCCATTTACATCTATACAGCAAAGGACAAACTTGAAGAGAAAAAGCAACAGTTCTAACACCCAAGAACCAGAGCATAGATAACATAAGGTAGAGACTCCAGTCTCAGGTATATCCAGATGCAGAGGTTTAAACAGCTGCCTTAATTACCCACCAGAGCACTTTATATCCCCAAGAAAACTAGCAAATAGCACGGCATTTCCCGATCTAAACCTGTCCCCGGGAAAAAAAAAACAAAAAGTAAAGCAGCTTCTCCTTTCCCTCAGAGCTCATTATGTCTAACTGACAGAACTACGTTTAGGAAAAATTAAGAAGAAAAAGCAACCTCAGAAAAGTAGTAGCAACAGAGAACTGGAGTCTTGTTTGAATCTAGTTCCAGAAAGGCAAAACATCATATACATGTGATTTTTAACCCCAATACATGCACCCAGAAGACCGCAAAACTTGTCTAAAATACCAGTAAGACTTATTGGCCTGGATGCAAAAATATGATATACTTAAAGAAACCATATAGTGGAATCCACTGATGTGTTCTTAACAACTAAAACAACTCTAGACTTTAACAAAATCAGGCAGATATTATTTGTTAAGAGCATCATTGTTATCTACCAATATGTGCCAATGGTTATATACTCACTATTTAGCAGAGTCGGAAAGCTGATATTCTCTTCTCCTGTCATAACACTCTTGGATTCCAGGGTCATTCCACAAGGTCTTAATTGCACTTACATATGGTTGCTCAAATGTCATGACCTTTTCTACATCCACTTCCCGGATCAGCACAGCATTAGCCTGAATATTAAAAAATAATAATAATAATTTATTGGTGATACTTTTTATTATTAAGAAATGAAATTTCACTATTTCTTTTTTTATAGAAGGAATCAGCAAAAATCTCCCAAAGCATCATATGCTCCTTCACAGAATAAACTGTAAAATAGCAGCAGACTTCACCTGTCAAGATGTGCTGTATCATTAGATCAGCAGGTGTTTATAAACACTGAGGTATTCCAAGGCAGAATGTTTAGTTTGAAGAGCTCCAAACTGCCCAAGTTTTGAAAAGGTAAAGCTGTATTTCAAGAACAAGCTGCTATCCCAGGTTTCTGTTCATTCAGGTTTGAGACATTGCTTTAGTGCATTACAATATGAATCTCTGCTGAGACAGAGATTATAGGGTAGACAATTTTATTCTATAAACCACTGTAGGACTAAAGGACTAAAACCATTATGGCAGCCTGTGGAGTCTAGGAGGTTACTATCCTCACCGAGCTGCTTTCTGCACACTTTGGTAGAACTGCCATACAAAGAGGCTTTTGCCTATACCACACAACATCATCCTCACTAGAGGAAAAACAAAGCCAAGTTCTGCATATGTGATCACCAGTGAAAGTCAACACATTATAGCCACCAAATGCTTGCACAATGCATCAGGAAAGCACAAGAAAACAACCTCATTCAGTGAAACATGACGTCGCTGTCCCTCAGGTGAAGAGTGGCATTATTTCTTAACATAACTTAGTAAAGAGAACCAGGTATCAATAAAGCATCACAAAAAACAGTAAAATATTTATGGAAAAGAGTTCAAGGAGGTTAGGATTATAATGTGGAAGGACACAAAAGATCAGGAACCTACCTAGAACTCTCTTCAGCTAAAAAACAAACAAACAAACAAAAAATTTTTTCAGAAACCCACCTTGTTCTGTTCGTATTTGTAAAGAATCTTCAGGGTTTCCATGGCCCTAATCATAGACTGCATGGCAGTGAAGATGTTTTGGTATACCAGCTTGGTAAAGCCTTTTTTGTCCTCTTCAGAGTATCCTGAGCCATGAATTATACGCATTTGCTTAATGAACGTGCTTTTCCCACTTTCCCCAGTGCCTGCAGAATACAAGAGCGAAAGTTAGCAGATACAGCAAACCTTGCTTGTGACAGAAGAAACAAAGCTAACACCATGTTGTACCTCATAGTTCTCATCGCTGTATCCAAATACGTACTATCCTATCAACTGCTTTTCTAGCAGCTTTCCAGAACACTCGAAATCAGTCCGGATGGTCCTGCTTGCTCCCACCACAAATCTAGCGAATGTGGAAGGAAGACATCTTGTCCTTTAGAGCAGACTTCAGAAGCAACTCTGGTACTTACTCCAAATCTCACATTACAGCCACTCCCACACATTCTGCGTCAAAAGGCCCTTGTCCGTCACACCTGACCTATTCCCAGATACTCCAGCAAGATGCTACAATCACAGCAGCAGCCAGAGAGAGCCCAGATGCACTCTCAAGTAAGTACTGCAAACTAAGATGACAGCAAGCGGGCCAGAGGGAAAACTATTTGCACAGAAAGGACCACGTTTCTTTCACAATGATTTGGTAACAAATGCCATTTAGTTTATAGGCTATGTATCTTTTTACAGAAAAGAGCAGAACACAACAGTAGAAAAATCAAATCTAAAAGAAGAAAGAACTCAAAAAATTACTCCCTCATCCATTTGACATAAGGAATCTACTCAGTACATCTTCTCAGCAACCCAAACGTCTGTACATCAAAAAATAACATTTACTCTTAAGAACTGAAATGAGAATCCTCACTGCAGCAAGACAAAAGGCCGGAGGCAGCACACTGCCACAGAAACCTCCAATATTGCTTGCAGCCTTCAGATATGATAGAGTTAAAAATAAGGACCAACAGGGAGAGTGAAGCAGGATGTTGCCTGCAGCTGTCTGCATCTGTCTTGCTCCCTACTGGACACAGGCTGCTCAGCAAGGCCAGCAGTTCCTCAGAGCACAACTTCATCACCCAGGAGCAGCGTCTTCCAGCAAGTGGGGAGCAAAAGGGGGCCATGCCAACGCCAGCACATTGAACAGCCAACCTTTCGAAGCTTGCCTCCTGCTCAGACAGTCGGGTACCTGCTCCTATTTTAAGGCACCAGAAAGTCAACAGCTAGCATGAGAAGGCAAATGGAGGACACAAAGGTGGTGGCAACTCTCTGATATGGGGGAACATGAGGTGAAAAACAGGCAACAGGCAAGAGAATGCCCATCCTTGTTTCACGCACGATACCCCTGACGTTAGGGAACTCCCCCAGTAACTTCCACTTCGTTTGTGCAGAATCTTCCACGGATGGGACACAACAGTCAAGTCTTGAATGCAATTAGCAACGTCCAGGTTTTCATCCCACAAGCAACAGCCCAAGGATACACCATTGGCACTTCCACTCGGTCCTTCTGCTCAATCTTCCAAAATTTACCATTGCTATGCATTTCACAGAAAGCTAACACAGAAAAAAAACCATTCTGTAGCAGGCAAGTGGCCCAACTCACTGGATTACTGAGAGTAGAAACACTAAAGCGTGGCTCCTAAGTGACAAATCCTTTTGAACTCCGCTTGCAAACAAACAGACTGGCAGAGCCCTGGCTTTCACCACAGGAACCACCAGGTATCCACCTCACTCCAGGGGACAGATAAAGACAGCATCTCATTCATCAAAACTCACAGTGACTACTCCTCAGAGGTAGATTTTCAATTACTCGTGTTTATACTACCATGCTAAAAGGCAAACAAAAAAATATCCTCAAAGACAAGTAGCAGAGAGAAAAAAAAGGAACTAGAAGCAGCGTGCTAAAGAGTCAAACTCTCCTCGTCTCTGAGAAGCAACAAATTTTTTGGCAACCTAATTAGAAATTAGCACTACAGCCATCATTAACCTGCACTAAACCATCTCCCAAACAGAAAGCTACACCACAAAGGGGTAAAAAAATAAAAGTCGGAAACCGAAATCTTCTGTGGTTAAGTACACTGTGGTGAGAAATACTTCCTTGTTTTTTTACCACAGTGACCAAAACAGAGAAAAGAAAAAAAGCCAGAGGTACCTCAAAATATTCCGATACTGAAAATGTAAAACAAACTTCAGCACTATTCATCCACTTTGGATCTCACTTACTTCAAAACACAGATTCTGCCTGCCACTTCTTCATCATCCCCCGTTTTTAAGAAAAAGGGGAAAAACAAGCGCGGGGGGAGTCTTTTGCTTTTCTGAAGGCCACCACAAAGCAGAATACAAGCTCAGCAGAGCTCCTAACATTCTGCTGGTCTCCTATGTTCACTAAGGCACAATAACCTTTTTTATGTGACAGCATTAAAATGAGACAACCCGAGCTCACCATTTTTTCATGTCAACATATTAAAGCTGCAGAGATTACAATAAGTTACTACTGCCCCACAAGTACCCGGCAGACACCTGCAAATACCTTTATTCAGTCAGCAGCTTCCTACGCTCAGTGGCAACCCAAGAACCAAGTAATTTTTGTATAACCCGCCCCCCCCAACACACACATTCCCAGTAAATAGACCCACGACTGCCTAATACCAGAAGAAATGTCCAATATCTTGAAATCACGTTTGTTATTGCCAGATTCATTGTACAGCTCTGTTATTCTTCAGCTCAGGTTTTTGCTTTAGGCTTCAACAAACTGTCACACAAGTCAGAGAAGATGGAAAAAATTACCACAGCTTTTACAATGGAGAAACTCTTTTCAAAATTCTGAGCATTTAGAAAAAGCTCTCACTAATATAATCATTCACATTTGCAAACGCAAGAACTCTAGGAACAAGACACATGAAACTCCTGTAAACAGCAATTATGTCGAGGAAAGAAAACACGTGTTACCTGCAACACTTTAAGACATGCAAGTGAGCAATGCTGAACACAATGAAAAAGCACATAGCAAACGAAGAAAGGCCTGGCCTTTCTAAACACATCCTGAAATTGGGAATTCTAATTAGCCAGTCTTAACCATCCCACAATGATGATTTTTTTAAGTGAGATGCTGAATCTTACTTAAGATTCTCTTTTAGCCAAAAAAAGAAAAAGTCTCTAGAGTAACTTAAATTAAGATTAGATGGGGAACGTCTTAGGTCAGATCTTGCCTATGTCTCCAACCTACTTTGGAACACCTGCTTCTAGAGGAATGTTTTAAAGGAGCATCTGAGTCCCACAGATATTTCCCAGCCTGTAAGGAGCTGTATGGAACCAACACAGCATCTTCAAAGACCTCAAATGTCAAACCATCAGTTTTATCTTCCACAAGGAAGACAGGACTATGTCACAGAACTCCTCGCCCTGAGCTCCAGCAGGGGAGAAGGAAAGCCACAGGGAACTTAACAACTGTCCCTGTGAGGCAATGCCCTCATCCCTGGGCACACAGTGCCTTGCTTCATTTGTGTGAAGAGTTTCGCACTTGTTTTCACCAGGTTCAATCCACTTTTTGCCTCACTCGTTTTCCAGCTCTGTACAGACTACAGACACACTCATCCCACGAGAGCTGCGGTGTTGCAGGCTGACGCGATACCACGTTACGACAGGAACCAGGACACAGGCAAGCAAGTCCCAGGACCACGAGAACCGCCGGGGACCCTCGCGGCGCTGCCTGGTGGCGCCCGGCGGCTGCGGGGGGAGGCACCGCTCCAGGCCCGGGGAGCTGCGGCCTGAGCGGCCGAGCTTCGCCCCCGCAGCCGCAGGCCGTGCTGCGGGGCTGCCGCGGCCTCGCCGGGCTCAGGGCCGGGTGCCCCGCGGCAGCGCTGGGTACCTGCCCGCTCCCCCCGCGGCCTCCAGGGAGGAGCCGGGGCGGCAGCACGGCCAGCGCCGCAGCCCTGCCGGCAGCGAGCGGCGGCTCCCGGGGCCGGAATCACCTGCGGCCGCCGCCCGCCCACCCCGCTCCGCCCTGGCCCGGCCCGCCCGGCCGCGCCGCTCCTCACCCAGCAGCAGCAGCTTCAGCTCGCGGCGGGCATCGCGCTTGTCCCTCCGGAGCTGCTTCTCGATCTCGGCATTGATACGCTTCGACTCCTTCACCTCGTCGCTCAGGCAACAGGCCATCATGGACTCCAGAGTCATGGTCCCGTCGCCGCCGGGCCGCCCCCGCCCGCCGCCCGCCTCCCCCGCGCGCCGGGCCCGGCGCGGCGCGGCCTGCCGGCCCGCGGCCCCCGCCGCCCCTCCCTCCCCACCCTCCCGCCCGCCCGCGGCCCCGACGCCTGCGGCCGGGCCTAGCCGCCTCCGCGCTGCTCGCCGCCCGCCCGCGCCGCTCCCTCCTCTCACACGGCCCCGCCAAGCCAGCGACGCGCGGCCACAACCCAACCCGCTGCCGCCGAAAACAACCGCTGAGTGGCAGCCGCCGCGGCCACTGGGGAGGCGCGGCGCCGCGGGGGGCGGGGCCAGACGGCCAGGGGCGGAGCCACGCCGCCGGCAGGAGCGCAAGCTTGGTTGGCCGCGCGGGGGAGGAGGGCGCGCTGCGGGGAGCTGGGGCGGGGCCGCGGGGCATTGTGGGAAGGCGGCGGCGCTGCCGCGCGGGGCGGTGGCCTCCTCGCGCGCCCGGGGCTGCCCGGCCCGGCCCGGCCCGGCCCTGTGCTGGGACAGGCCGGGGGGAGAGGGCGGGCGGCCCGCGCCGCTCCTCGGCCGGGCCTACGTCCGCGTCCACCCCCGCAGCCCGGCCAGACCCCGCCCCTGGGGCCGCAGACCCCGCCAGGGCTCGGCTGCCGCGCCCTGAGGGGCGCTCTGCCCTCTTGCCGCGGCCGCTGCCCGGCCCGTCCTGTCCCGGGGGCCGCAGCATCAGCCCCGAGCGCTGCCGCGGCCGCAGGGACGGAGGATCCGCGCCAGGTGCCGCCCTGAGGCCGTGCAGGCCCCTCCGCTGCCGCGTGGTCACGGGGGCCGCGGCCACCGGGCGCTCCAGCCTCCCCGGGGCTGCCCGTGGCGCAGCCCGCGGTGCCGCTCGGGCAGGGCGGGCCGGGGAAGGCGGCTGCGGCTGCAGGTGCTCGCACCTCTCCGCAGGAGCAGCTGCCCTGCCCTCCCCCTGCCGCTCGTCCATGGATCTTCCACCGCAGCTGGTGTTCCCATGTCTCGCTCACGGCTTCCTCATCCCTGTGCAGGTGCTACCACTGGCATTTCCCAGCATTGGATGCCCAGCTCTGTGTTTGAGGTGTTTTCCGCTATGCTGTGGGCTAGGATCACTCCTGCCCTTCCCAGTTTGCTCTGCCTGTGCTGCCACAACCTTTCCCTGGGTCTATAAAAGCCCAGCGCAGCTGTTACTCTTTCTCTCCTTGCTATCTGCCCAGTTTGTGCTGGGACCAGCTGGTCCAAAACTCATTCCAACCATGGCAGCCTGGCTGGGACAAGCACGAGACAGGCACAAACAGCAGTTCTGCTTTTCACCTGATTCTGTCTGCTCCTTTAACAGCCATGCTGTTCCTGTGGACTGTTGCCATGCATTAGAAGTTTATAGCTTCCGTCTTCAATGGTCCCTCTCTAGTTCAGCTCTTCAAAGCATCAATGTCCTGCTCTTCCTTATTTTCTTTTCTTACCTGTGTGCCCAACAGCTGGGAGAGGAGTGTTGCTGCCTCCATGCCAAGCCATGAAGGAGGTGCCATTGATCTGCTCTGCATATGGGAATGGCTCTGCAAGCCGAAACACTCGGGACTTCAGAGCATGAAGCTCCTCCTTGCAGCTCATCTATGGATACCTGAAAGACTGAGGCTCCTGTGTTGTCTCCTATGCTACTCTCTCTGGCTTTAGATTCATCACCTACAGCCATTGTGCATCCCCAGGCAGTGGGTGCAGGATGGATATTCTGTCTCAAGACTATGCTGAAGAACTGTCATGTTTGGGTTCACAGCCTACTTTGAACTGTAAGATGCCAAATACAGAGGCTCTTATTTCAGTTACCTTCCCTAAAGCAGGACAAAATCTAAAGGCCAGAAGATACTTTCACAGTTTGTTGAAGGAGTAACAAAATGCACATTCATAACAAACTGTGCATTCATCCTTGGACCACTTGTTTGCTTACTGATGGTGGGCTGATGAATCCTGCTTGACCTGCGGCAGGATCGGGCTCCAGGCTGGCACCGCCTGCAACAGTGTGACCTGGGCAGGCAGTGCCCAGCTGCAGAGGTGCCGGGACACAGAATCCCAGAATCCCGGAAGGGTTGGGGTTGGAAGGGATCATGGGATCATCTAGTCCAACCCCCTGCAGGGACACCCAGAGCAGGGGCACAGGTGGCATCCGGGCAGGGCTTGAAGATCCCCAGAGAAGGAGCCTCCTCAGCCCCTGGGCAGCCTGTGCCAGGGCTCCGGCACCCTCACAGCAAAGTTCTTCCTCACATGGAGATGGAACTGCCTGGGGTTCAACTTGCACCCATGACCCCTGGTCCTGTCACTGGCCACCACCCAGAAGAGTTTGGCCCCATCCTCCCTGCATTCTCCCCTCAGGTACCCACACATATTGACCCGATCTCCTCTCAGTCTTCTCGAGGCTAAACAGGCCCTGCTCGTTCAGTCTTTCCTTGCAAGACAGATGCTCCAGTCGTGGCTCTGTGCAGGACCCTCTCTAGAGGCTCCAGGTCCCTCTTGTCCTGGGGAGCCCAGAGCTGCCCCCAACACTCCCGGTGCCTCCGCAGAGCCGAGCAGAGGGACAGGATCTCTCCCTCACCCGCTGATAAGACTGCGGGACAACACTGGCACTGGCAACACTGGGAGTGCTGTTGCCAACAAGCTGCAGCCGCGGAGCCACCAGGAGGGGAAGGTGGGCCCGGGGGCTGCAGCAGGGGCCACCAGGCCGCCTTGCCACCCACCCTGCGCCGCTGGGGAGCGGGACGAGGGGCCCGGGCTCATGGGGCGGGCAGCCCTGGCGGCCCCAGCACGTTCAGCAGAGGGCAGCAGCACCGCGCCGCGCCGCGCGGCCTGCGCAGGCCCCAGCCCTCCGCCTCCCTGCGCAGCAGCCAAATGGCCCCTCTGCTCTGGGCCTGCTCTGCCAGCACAGGCACTCGGCTCTCCCGATCCAGCCCCAGCGCTCCTGCTCCATCCCGGGGCGCCCCGCTCTCCTGCTTGCTCCATCCCCAGGGTGCCTCACTCTGCCACTCCGCTGTCCCCAGGGCACTTGCTCTCCCAGCCGCTCTGTCCCTAGTGCGCCCAACTCTGCCATCCTGGATATCCCCCTGACATCCATGGAAAGGAGGTTGGAGAGGCTGCAGGACTGGAGGGAGGAAGCAAACACGACCAATGGGGTGTCCCTGCGCGTGCCGGGCACTGACAGTACCGCAGCCGCCGGCTCCTCTGCCACCCAGAGCCACCTTGCAGGCAGGAAGGGCTGCAGCTGCAGGCACAGGCCTGAGGGCAGAGCCGCTCTGGGGAGGCAGGGTGCTCCAGTGCAGCAGCTGCATGTGAAACTCGCGCAGGGCAGGGAGCAGCACGATGCAGGAGCCCCCAGAGAGATTATCTGCCTCGCGTCAGGTGTGAGCAAAGCCAGGACGAGGCCTTCTGACCTTAAAATCAGTACATTGTTGCTGCCTGCTTGCAGCGAGGGAAGTGGAGCCACGGCAAGGCCACGCAGCCTGCACACCCGTCCCTCGGTGCTGCTGCTCGTGTCCCACTGCCACAGTTGATAATGCCAATGGCAGGAGCAAAGGGCTGCAGAAGGGGAGGGAATTTCAGTGCAGCTCTGCAAGGCCAAGGCAAAACTCTGTGTTTTGGCCTTGTGGCTCCTGGGCATGAACTGCTATGGGATCCTCCACTTTGCATCAGGCTCTAGCTGCTACACACTGCCAGGGTCCTGTCCCTTGTCCCTATGTCCCCTGTCCCCATGTCCCTGTGGTGTTTTCTTTGTGGCAGCAATGTGATTTCCCCCTGGCACCCAGCACTCCAGAGAAGAAGGTCTCTCTGCAACATCTCTCCTCGAGCCGGTGCTGGCACGGGATATGATATCTGAATAATTTACAAAGGCTATTCATTAAATAGATTTATTTTTGGCAGCTTGGTCAGGCTGCTCACCGGAAGAGCCAAGGAGAAGCTTGGCCTCGTTTGGATATCGCCACATAAAAACACTCCTGCCAGGACAGGGAGACGGGGCCCAGCCAGATCCTGCTCCAGACCCTGGTTCCAGAGGCCACTCTGGGGCCAGGCTTCACTCCTGCCCATGCGCAGCACCACACGCTGTCCCACACAAGTGGGATGATAATTCCCCCCTTTTAGATGCAGATTCCTCGGACTGCTGTTGATGGAGCCCATTAAAGCACCATTTACGAGGCACAAGCAGATTTGTGTTCCCCTGGATTGAGATTTGCCAAGATTATGCCATAAATTAGCACGTTTCCTGGAAGAAAGCAAGGAGAGGAAAAAATAAAATGGAACATTTTGTAGCCAACATAAGAGCCCATAAAGGAACATTTCATTTTCACTTGGAAGGGAGCAACTGGGAGCAGCTTTGAGCGCACTGCTGGCTTGAGGACACCAGGTACCTGGTTCCATAGGGACACCCTGGTTTGGGGATGTGGAGTGCCCTGTTCCCTGGGGACACAGGCACACTGTGGGACACTGGCTTGGGATGGAGCTGCATGACCCCATCACCATCCCTGCTGGGTGAGAGTCACTGTGGGTGCTGGTGGCATTGCCAAGGCACTACTGCGGTGCTGGAGCAAAGCTCACACTGGTGTTTGGGTGCTGCAGAGAGGTCCTTCTGCCTTGGCTTTGGGAACGTTTAATCTTCTCATAATTATTACTGCTGCTTGCAGAAGTTCATAAACTGTGTGAGGAGCTGGGTTCCGTTTCCATCAAGGATGGATGCTCGAGGCATTGGCAGTGCCGTCCCAGGAACATCTGCTGTTCCAGGTTGTTGTGTGCAGCCTCAGCTTCATCTCAGCTGGAAGAATTGCCGCTTGCGTGAGGAAAGCAGCCGTAAGGTCTGCGGGAGCCAGGAAGAGGTGAGCGCTGGGGCAGCTGAGGCCTGAGCGCGAGGGAGGCGCCTGCTTTGCACGAGGACAGGGATGGAGAACTGCTTGGGCGAGCCCAGCATGTCCCAGCCACGGCGGGGTGGATGCAGCCATCCCGCGTGGCCTGTCCCCAGCCGAGCGCTGCGCTGCAGGGCCCCAGCGGGAAGCCTGGGCTCTGCCCGGAACCGCCGACCCGCGTCCTCGGCTGGACCGGGTTGTTTATCTCCTCGGCGGGAGGCTGCTGTGGTTTTCAGTAACATGGAGAGGGAAGACGTGGCTGCACAGTGTGCGGGGTGCTGCAGCAACACTGCTGCTATATTGTTCTCTTTAAAAATAAATACCACAACAACAAGGCCGCATTGTGGCAGTTGTGACGTGGGGAGTATTTTTAATCAGAAAATGCACTGATGTGTAATGACTGGCAGAGCACAGGCCCTGGAGGGCAGGAGCCCTGCATGGGCACGTGGCTCCTGCCAGCTGCAGCTGGGCCGGGCCATGGGGACGATGCCGCCCAGCTGCAGGTCTGCTGGGGACAAGGGACATGGCTGGCACCAGCGCTACAGTGTCCTGTGCTCCTGGGCCTGGGTCTTGCAGGATTCTGTGGAATGGCGGATGGGATCCTGCGGGATCCTGCCGGAGGGCAGAACGGATTCTGCAGGATCTTGTGGTATGGTGGATGGGATCCTGCAGTATCCTGAAGGATGGCGGATGGGATCCTGGGGGACGTTGTTGGGATGGGGCATGGCCTTGCTGCGCCGGCGGGAAGGGCGTGAGAAGGGGCCATGCGCCGAGCAGGCAGCAGGGAGGGCGGCCGTGGGTCCCGCTTGGTCCCGGGGCCGGGCGCTCTGCCGGGCCCACGCGCCGGGCGGTCCCGCTCCTTGGCCGAGGCCGGGCGGGCCGGGCCAGGCCGGGCCGGGCCGGGCCTGGCGGCGGGGGCGGGGAGCGCGGCGCGGGGGCGGGCGCGACTCTGGGCCCGCCCGGGCCGGGAGGCGGCGGCGGCGGCAGGTGGTGCCGAGCAGCCGCAGGACGGAGCGGAGCCGCAGCCGCCATTAGACAATAGGCGGCGGCGGCGGGAGCGGCGCGGGCGAGCGCGCGGCCGGGCCGGGGCGGGGCGGCCGCGGGGCCGGGGCGGCCGGGCCCGGCGCGGACAAAGGCGGCGGCGCCGAGCCGAGCCGAGCCGAGCGGGGCGGGCGGCGGCGGCGACGGGCGCCGCGGCGGGCGCGGGCGGGCGGCAGCGGGCGCCGAGCTGCAGCCTGACATGATGTTTCCACAAAGCCGGCACTCGGTACGGCGGCGGCGGCGCGGCCCGGCCGGCGCGGACGGCCTGCGGGGCGGTGGCGGCGGCTGCGGGGGCCTCGGGGGTCCACGGGGGAGGAGGGCTCCGCGAAGGGTGTTGGGGGCTGCGGGGGACGTTGAGGGGCTGTTGGGGGCAGAGCTGCCGGGGGCGGGGGGTGGTCTGCGTTTGGGGGCCTGAGGGGGCCCTTTTGGGTTCTGTAGGGCAGAGTGTTGGGGTGTTGGGGGGCGGGGGCGGTTGGGGGTCTTCGTGGGGCCCGTGGGGCAGAGCTGCTGGGTTGGCGGGTGCCGGCTGTGCAGCCCCCGGGGGTCCCCGTGCCCGGGGCTGAGGCGCGCCGTGCCCGGGCGCCTCCATGTTCTGCCGGAGCAGCCACATCCCTCCCGTGGGCCGCATCCCTGCCAGGCTCTTGCAGCAGAATTTCCCCCCGTGGTGCTGGCAGGAGCCTCCTGCTCCCACTGCGCCGCGCAGTGCGGGGTCTGCGTGCGTCCCCAGCAGGGCCCTCCGCAGGGTCCCAGCTTGCGAGATGCCCTGGCCGCTGCCTGTGCCTTGCAGAGCACCTTGGTGGCCAGAACCCCGGGACTTGTTCCCTGTGGGGAGAGGATGGCTCAGGGGAATGAGATGTGAGCGGGAGACCTGGGTCCCAGCCCTGGAGCAGCTTCCTCCTGCCTCTGTTTCTCTGTCCTGCGTGCAAGGTGACTGTGGAGGCACAACTGGGACCAGGGACCCGGGCAAAACTTCTGCCAGGTGACCTTGGCCGTGTCTCCTGGCCTGGCCCTGCTGTGGCCCTAGGAGGGCCTGTGGTTGGGGGTGTAGCCTCCTTCTCTGTCTCCCCAGTGTCAGCTCCAGTCCTGCTTTTCAAGTGGTTTGTGCTGCTGGTTAGGTGTACTGCTGCAAAAGGGAGCCTGTGCTTTGGTGTGTGGGCTGTGGTGGTGGGATCAGGCCAGCGTGTGCACCTCTAAGTAGCTGAGGAGGAAGCTGTGCTGGTGGGAAAGAGCACGTGTTGGCTTCTCCTCCCACCCTGGCATTCGCTCGGTGCCCAGCACTCTTTCATGTGTTGTTCAAGGGCTCCTCTCACCTGCCACAACAGCTGAAGTTCACAACCTCGGACTCCTGTGACCGCATCAAAGATGAGTTCCAGCTCCTGCAGGCCCAGTATCACAGGTGGGTGCTCCTGCATGTCACAGGCCCCAGGGTCCTCCACACTTTTGTCATCTGACAGAGAATGCTGAAAATGGTTCTCCTTAGAGGTGCCCATGGGTGTCCCTGCCCTGGCAGTGCTGTCCTGAGAGCTCTTGGTGGGTTACGCCTGGCAGGACCTTGCTGGCCTGTGCCAGAGCTTCCTTCTCTGGCCTTTTGGTGGGGCTTCTTCCACAAGAGAAGAGGATCTTGCAGTGCCCATCCTGGGCTCCTCAGGAACAATTGCACCGAGTGCGCAGCAGCCCCATAGCTGGGCTGACAAGAGGTGATAAGACATAGAAGAATCGCTTTGATTCTTCTGCTCCGTTGCCTTGCTGTGTGGATCGAACTGGAATACTGAGGGAGAGACCTGTTTGTGCAGCTTGGGTCGTGTTTGGTTAAAGCAGGTCCTCAGGGAAGGGATTAAGCATGTCTGCTTAGGAGCCTAGAAAGGAGAACATTCAATCTTCCTTCTCTAGCCAAGGACTTTCCTCTGTGTGGTGCTCAGCCAGGACCGCACGGAGACTTGCCAGGCCTCCTGTGTCTTACTGGGAATTTCTCCTCGGTTCTTCTTGCTGGCTGCCATTCTTGGACCGCAAATGCTGCGTGGAGCACTTAAATCCAAACGCTTCCGCTTTTGTGCATGTCAGAGTGGAACTACTTCTGCTGACCTGCAAGTTGCCTTGTGATGGTTGTTACTTTTTGTGTGTGTGTTTCTTGAATAAACACAAAACCCCAAGCTTCAATCAACTCAGTGATGTCCTCTGCCATGGTCCAGCAGGCTGCTGGACCTGACTGTGGCTTGTGCCTTTGTGGCTGCACTGCTGTGGCAGTTTGCAAGCCCTGCTGTGACTTCCTTGTGTACCATTCACCTTGGCCTGGGCTCTGCTGGCCTTTTGGGTCATGGGTGGGCAGTGGAGCCGCTCCGGCGGGAGGCAGCCCAAGTAGCAGCTTGGAAATGGCTATTTCCTGGCACCCCTCCAGCTCAGAGCGGTGCCAGGGATGGAGCAGGGGACACCAAGGAATACGTGCGGCTTCCCCCCACCACCACACTTGGATCTAATCTGCCAGAAGAGAAACAGGTTTTGTGTAGGTGAAGCTGTTTCTTGTTTGAAACATAAAACCGCAGCACATGCTGGCCGCAGTTGCTTGGCTGGTGAGCTGGAGTTTCATAAAACATGGGGAGCAGCAGCATTTTCTCTTAAGGGTGTAAAGAACCTAGCAGAGAGAAAATCCTTTCTTCTGGTGAGATATGCCGCGCCTGGGCCTCCCCTCATCATCTGGAAGAGGATGTGGCTTTATTTTGTAAGTTGTATAAAGCACTTCTGGAGCCCGCAGGC